>NW_026058171.1:0-452 GCF_023721935.1 Panthera uncia | reverse complement strand
TCTTATGCTTTGGCTCTCTTCCACTCTAACCTCTTTTTTTTTCCTTCTCCTCCCCCATGGGTTTCTGTTAAGTTTCTCAGGATCCACATAAGAGTGAAACCATATGGTATCTGTCTTTCTCTGTATAGCTTATTTCACTTATTTCACTCTCCAGTTCCAACCACGTTGCTACAAAGGGCCATATTTCATTCTTTCTCATTGCCACGTAGTACTCCATTATGTATATAAACCACAATTTTTTAATCCATTCATCAGTTGATGGACATTTAGGCTCTTTCCATAATTTGGCTATTGTTGAGAGTGCTGCTATAAACTTTGGGGTACAAGTGCCCCTATGCATCAGTACTCCTGTATCCCTTGGGTAAATTCCTAGCAGTGCTATTGCTGGGTCATAGGGTAGGTCTATTAATTTTCTGAGGAACCTCCACACTGCTTTCCAGAGCGGCTGCACC
>NW_026058170.1:0-58640 GCF_023721935.1 Panthera uncia | reverse complement strand
TTCCCATCAGCGGCTTTTGGGCACCCTGCTGCCAAGCTGCTTATTTATGTGATCACCTCTCATCCTCCCAACTACCCCGTTTTATAGATAAGGAAACTAAAGCCCAGAGGGTAGGGAGTGTGAGCAGGGCCACGCAACCTGTCAGTGGTGAAGCCAGGATTTGCACCACATCTGTTGGAGTCTGGAGCCTGCCCTTGAGACCACAGTGCTTTATCTGCCCAGCGGGTCCAAGGGCTGCCTAAAACATACCACCCCTTGGTGGCTGCTCCAGACCAAAGGCCTTTCAGGAAGCCGCTCCCACTTTTATCTTGGGACACAGATATCAAGGTCATCGAGGAGTCAGGGAGCCAGGAGCAGGAGGAGCATTTGCTGAGGCCCTTGGCGGGAGCCCAGGTTGAGGAGGAAGAATGTGGACAGGGATTAGTAGAGGCCGAGAGCCCGAGTACCTACATGATGGCATGCTTGCCGCAGGATTCTTGATTTCGTTGGTAGTGGACTAGTAAAGCCACAGGGATCTCCGAGGTCATCTTGCTGCAGGTGACGTTGCATTTCTTCACACCGAGGTGCTGTCCTGAGCCCACAGAGGCCCCCCAGTCAGCAGGACTGTCCAAGGGCATCTGGCTTCCCAGTCCCAGGACACAGCCGATGCCCTGCACACCCTGGTCTTCAAGGCCCTTGACCTCAGTCCCCCATCCCCGGCCAAACCTCTCTATGCCTCAGTTTCCCTACCTGTGCAATAGGGACAGTGATAGTATCTACCTCATAGGGATGTTATATAAATTAATGAAGATGTAGTCTCACTTACAAAGCTCTTAGTGCCTGGCACGTAGTAAGGGTTCATTTTAAAAATCAAGTTGTGGGGCGCCTGGGTGGCTCAGTCGGTTAAACGTCCGACTTCGGCTCAGGTCATGATCTCACAGTTCGTGAGTTCGAGCCCCACGTCGGGCTCTGTGCTGACGGCTCGGAGCCTGGAGCCTGTTTCAGATTCTGTATCTCCCTTTCTCTCTGCCCCTCCCCTGCTCATGCTCTGTCTCTCTCTGTCTCAAAAATAAATAAACATTAAAAAAAATTTTTTTTAAATAAATAAAAATAAAAAAATAAAAATCAAGTTGCAGAGCGCCTGGGTGGCTCAGTCGTTTGGGTGGCCGACTTCGGCCCGGGTCATGATCTCGCAGTCCCTGAGCTCAGGCCCTGTGCTGACAGCACACGTCGGGCTCTGTGCTGACAGCTCAGAGCCTGGAGCCTGCTTTGGATTCTGTGTCTCCCTCTCTCTCTGCCTCTCCCCCACTCATGCTCTGTCTCTCAAAAATAAATGTTAAAAAATAAATAAATAAAAATCAAGTTGCCAGCTAGGGTGCCTGGGTGGCTCAATTGGTAAGCATCTCTTGGTTTTGGCTCAGGTCATGATCTCATGGTTCATGAGTTTAAGCCCCACATCTGGCTCTGCACTAATGGTGTGGAGCCTGCTTGGGATTCTCTCTCTCTCTCTCTCTCTCTCTCTCTCTCTCTCTGCCCCTCCCCCACATGCTCTCTCTCTTTCAAAATAAATAAGTAAATAAATAAAAACTTTTTTAAAAGCTATAAACATTTTTTAAAATGAAATTAAGTCACTGTCGTTGGTCAGTGTACAGAAGGGGAGACAAATCGGAGAGTGACAGGGACCTGCCTGAGGTCACACAGCCAGCAAGTGATGGGACGGGCTCTCCTGTGAGGCCAGGCTCTGATCTCTTCTGGGCCCATGGGTCTACGCACCCCCCCCCTTTCCCCCAGTAAGTCACCAGCTCAACTATCAACCCCCCGCCCCTCCACCCCCTGCATACACACCCCACTCCTCCCTCACAGGCTGATTCATATTCATGGATTTCCATGACCTCTGAGATACACCCAGACCTCTCTCCACCACATCTCATGTGCCCACCCTATGACACATACACACACGTACACACACACACCAACAAACAGAATGCACACACATACCACCCCCCCCAAAAACACATAAAGGCATACATATGATCAGGCACGTGTAATAGACAAAAAATTTTAAGTGTGGAAGTACAACCACCTTCTAAGGAAGCTGGGAGCTGGGTCTGCTGAGTAGGGGGTAGGGGATCCTTTGTTCTGCCATTAAGACCCAAGAGGAGTGTGGGAGTAGTTGCTAAGGGGAACCGAGGGGCCATTGGGAGCCCCCTGGGCAAGACAAGGGAGCAGGAGTAAGGAGAAGGGGTGGAAGGTGGGGGCTGTGCGTGGGGTGGGGGCACAGTGGGATGGCTAATGGCCTGCTGATGGCATGTAGCCAGAGAGAAACCCCAGGACAGGGTGAGGGTGACTCAACAGAGAGTTGAGAGCTCAAATATTTTATGTAAACATTTGAAAAGCTGTTTGCATGGCTTTTCCTTTCTTCCTTCCTCCTTGCCCTAAAATCGCCAGCAACATTTATTCTGCTTGGTGTCTTCTCAAGAAGGGTATGTAAAAAATAAGGAAGAGCCTGAGTTTCGGAGCTGGGTCAAAGTCATATGCAGCAGAAGCAAGACCCCAGAGGGTTTTGCAAAATTCTAGAGGCCAGGACTTCCAGGGCAGTGGAGTCCAGAGAGCTGAATGAGAGCCCAGCAGAACCAGGGAGGACCCAGCTGATCCTTACTCATGCACAAGTATTTACACGGACATGGATGTGCAAACAGGCTCTGCCTTCCCAAATACAGGTGCAAGCACACGCACATGCACCCCTTCTAGAATGTGCCACCTCCTCTCCCATCGCTCCCCCGTAGCCTCAGCCCACCCCAACTGTGGAAGGGTGGTTCAGGATCTGCAGGGCTGCGCTAGCCTGGGCCATCAAGGGGCGGCACTAGCAGCTCCTGAGGTGGGCAGGAAGCACTCCAGTGGCCGGTCCCTAAGCCACAGGCTGTCCTTTCTCTCTGAGGAACCAGGATGTGAAAGCGACTTCGCTGCCTTATCACCTGCCTTTGGAATGACTCGGCTGCATACTCCATAGACCCTGTTGAACAGAGCTGGGAAGGCAATTCCCTGGATTGGTCTGGTAGGTGCCCTTCTCTGAAAAACCCCCGGAACAGTGCCCTCAGGTGACCTAGAGCCACGGGGAGGCTGCCAGTGGGCAGGAGGGATATGCTAGGTTTTGTGAGTCTGTGTCCTTGACTCTGTGTCCCAGGATGGGGCAGGCCACTGCTTACTCCTGGGGCTTTAAAGAGCCACGAAATCAGCCTGTCCCCAAAGTCCCCACCTTCTGCCACAGTGCCTAAATGCCCTTGGCCAGGTTCTGTTCCTGGGGAAGGGTTGTATAACTAACCTAAGGAGGCTTTTCTTCTCGGAACTGAAATTTTCTTTCCTGTCATTGGAGATAATGCTTCCAACCAGCCAGCCATCTACTGTCATATGAGTTTTGAGAAGGCAGGGACCTTGCCAGTCTTGGTGTCACAGTGCTTCCCAGCACAAAGTAGACATTCAAAAAATAGTAATTGAATGAAATAATGTCTCAATTTACTTACCCCTCCGCCTACCTCCCCATCTGTCCATCCGTCCATCCATCCATCCATCCATCCATCTATCCATCCGTTTCCTGATTCAGCCAACACTTACTGAATTACTTTTGAGCATCTACAAAGACCCGGGCCCTCTTGTTCTTAACCCTGAGCCCTTCCTTCCTCCCATTGGTGCTGGTGCTGAGCTTAGAGAGAGTGCCTCAACCCCACACTATTAGCTCGTGGTGTTTTCTCAGTCAAATGCTGATTTTCCCTCTTGCCAGGCCCCGTGCTGGGTGTTGTGAGGCACAGTGAGTAGAACTGTCTCTGTCCTCAGGAGGTCTCAGCCTGAAGGGCAGCCAAGACATGCCCACAAAGTATCATGACTTATATTACTCTGTACTGGACCCTGTGCTTAGCACAGGCACATCTGCTGTTAATTCCCAGCACCCCTGCAAAGGGAGTATTGTTACCTCAATTTAATTGACACAGAAGCTGATAATCAGGGAGGTTAAATGACTTGCCCGAGGCCACACAGCTGCTTAGTGGCAGATCTTGTTTTCCTCCCAACCTCTGGACCTCCCCCCCCCATTCTAAACAGCCTTAAACACCAGGTGGAAACACCATGTTCCAGAATATACCCTAAATGTGCTGAGATTTGCATGAGGGAGAGACCACTTCCCACTGCAAGTAATCAAGGGAGGCTTCTTGGAGGAGGTATCCTGTAGGCTGGACCTCAAGGACTGCTAAGAGGCTTATGGGCAGGAGGAGACAAGAATGTTGTGGGTCTCTGGGTGAGGCGATAGAGACAGGGCTTGAGCCGTTGCTCAGGTGTGTGTCCTGGACAAGTCACTTAGGCTGTCTGAGCCTCAGTACCCTTACCTGTAAAATGGGCGTGGTAATATCTGCTTCACAGGGTGGTTATGAGAGTGAAGATTTTTAAATATCTGGACCGGGGGTTTACTCAACAGCAACACCATTGACATTTTGGACCAGATAATTCTTTGTTGTGGGAACTGTCTTGTGCACTGTAAGATATTCAGCATCATCCCCGCCCTCTACCCACTAGATTTCTGAGCATCCCCCAACCAGAAATTTGGCGACATTTGTAATAACAAAAATGTCTTCAGAAATTGCCAAATGCCCCTGGGGGGGGGCACAAATCACCCATTGAGAACCACTGCCTGAAAGAGACACCCATGAAGATCTTCCCTCACCTCCCTTGATGGCTACTTCTCCGGGAGTCCCTCCTGACCCCTACTTAAAATTTCAACACCTCCTCCCTGCCCCCCGCAGCCCCCCTCCATGTTTTTTTAAATCACAGCTTGTTGGGGCACCTGAGTGGCTCAGTCGGTTAAGCGTCCACTCGATTTCAACTCAGGTCATGATCTTATGGTTCTTGAGTTTGAGCCCCACGTAGGGCTCTGCTCTGGCAGTGCAAAAGAATTCTCTCTCTCTCTCCCTCTCTCTCTCTCCCCCTCCCCCACTCGCTCTCTCTCACAATAAATAAACATTAAAAAAATGTTTTTTGGGGCGCCTGGGTGGCGCAGCCGGTTAAGCGTCCGACTTCAGCCAGGTCACGATCTCGCGGTCCGTGGGTTCGAGCCCCGCGTCGGGCTCTGGGCTGATGGCTCGGAGCCTGGAGCCTGTTTCTGATTCTGTGTCTCCCTCTCTCTCTGCCCCTCCCCCGTTCATGCTCTGTCTCTCTCTGTCCCAAAAATAAATAAAAAACGTTGAAAAAAAAATGTTTTTTAATGTGAATAAATCACAGCATGTTTTTCTTTCTAACAGACCAAATGGTTTACTGATTTATTTTTTTGTATCATCTGTCTTCTCCGGTGAGTGTTCAGCACTCTGAGGACTGGGATCTTTGGCCGTTTTATTCGCTGATGTGGCCCCAGCACCTACAACGGGGGCTGGCACCCAGCCGATGCCCAACGAATATTTGTTCAATGAATGAACAAAATTCACAAGAAAGCACTCTGTGGCACATACAATTTGAACCAACGAAGAAATAGAGGAATTTTTATTTAAATTCGACCGGGGCCTGGATCTGACAGTCTGAATTTATCTTCCCGTGCCTTCCCCATCCACCTCCACAGCTAATCGGGGGGCAGACTACAGCAGCTTAAAACAGGTTTTTTTTTTCCCCCTCTTTCTTGTCAGGGTTTGAGTAGGAGTGAATGCGTCAGTGCTTGGGGAGAAAATTCTCTGCTCTGACTTGTATCTGCAGGTTGGTTATATAAAGCAGAGAAGCCTCCCTCCTGCCACAGCCCCGCAAACCCACATTTGGGGACTGACGCACCTGCCCCCCGCACCAGCCAGAGCTGCAGCCACAAAGCTCCCAGCACCCCCTGGGGTGTCTCCGGCTTCTGGACCACACCATACACTCCTTCGTCCTGCGGGGCCTCCCAGGGGGTCTCTCAGAGCCACAAACGTCAGTGTGGGTGAAGACCTCCAAGGTGAGTCTAGCCCAATACCAGGAGGAGGACGTGAAATTGAGGCTCAGAAGGGTTGAATTAGTGTATCTTCTGGCAAAGTCAGTGACCAAGATCAGGGCAGAAATAAACAGAGTGTCCAGGGTCCCCCCCAACCCCGACCTGGGATCCCTCTTTATCTTACCATACGAACCCTTCACTCCAGCACCCGTGCTCCTCCCGCTTCCAAAATGCCTTCCTAGGCTTTGGGCCTCACCGCACAGGAGGCAATAGCTATATTCGAGGGTGTAGTCGCTGGGACCAAAGAAGGCAAGACCCCACTTGGGGTCACGGCCATGGCAAAGCAACTTCCATCTGATTCCCTGTCTTCTAGTGCTCACTGCCTCCAAACACCTCTGGCTTTAGGGTTCAAGCCCAGGAGGCCAGCAGCACTTGGCCTCTCATGCCCCCCATCACCACCACCTGCTCCCTGGTCTGTTCTTGGTTTCCCCCACATAGAAGGACTCGAAAGGCAGTTTGCTCCATGGAGGTGTCCTGGCAGCTTGAGACAGCTCTCATTCCCTCAGACTTGCTGTGTGTCCCAAGGCAGGCTCCTAGCCTCTCTGAGCCTCAACCTGCCAGATGGTCTGGCTCAGACCTCCCTGGGTCTCCATCTTCTCGTGTCAGTGGGATGCATACCTCATGCCCTACCACGTCCTACACTCCAGAAAGCAAGTATTTGGAGGTGAAAGCATTTTCTAAGCTATGCTTGGAGGAGGAGGATGCTATCATGGTCAAGATACGGGCAGAGGGACTACAGAGCAGAGCAACAGCAACAAGCCCAGTCCCTGATCTGCAATGACCTTGGTCTCCACGGTTCCTGGGCCCCCTACTCAAAACCAGGGCAGGAGAAAATCCCTACCATGGCCTGGGCCGCTGCCACTGCTGCGACTCAGGAATCTGGGCTGCCAGTTACACATTAACCCGGGGGGGAGAGACCCAGCCCGCTGTCAGCCAGGGCCCCCCACCCAGACGCCCGGCAGGAACTTCCTCAGGCTTCCCTCCCCCCCTCCCTCCTAAGACCCCCTTTGTGCCTGGCGCCCTTGTGCGGTCCACACCACCTCTCGGCACTGCCAGAGCGGTAGCTCCCTTGCTCACTGGGCCAGGCGGGCACAGTCTCCGAGCCTGGAAATCTTTCTAGCAGGAGGGACAGCCCTGAATCTGGGGTCAGGGAGGAGCCCAGCCCCCTGTACCACACCCTTTGGAAGGAGCTGCTATGGACCTTACCCAGGTGGGGTCTGCCCCCCGCCCCATGTCAGGCCTGAAGGGCACGAGTGGGGCTGCAGTCTCCCCCGCACTCACCGGCTAGCAGCGCAGTCAGATGGCAGAGGGCGGCCAAGCGGAGCAGCCACGAGAGAGGTGGTGAAGCCATGGCCGAGGGCGGGCGGGGGTCCGGGCGGGGGTCCGGGCGGGGGTCCGGACAGGGCCGGTGTCTGGGTGTCTGAGCTCAGTGCCGTGCCCTCGCCGCCTGAGCCCTGTCGCTTTTTATAATGGGGCTTGCTGCCTCTGCCTCCGCCTCCAGCCCCCGCAGGCAGTCGGTGGGAGGGGAAAGGAAGGGAGCCAGCGTGCAGCCGCTGGATTCCTCAGGACGTTGCCAAGGAACAGAGCTGGCTCGGGCCTGCAGCAGGGGAGGGGGGGACCGGGCTGGCCGCTCACTAGGGTTCCTCACATCAGACCTGCCTGGGAAGCTGGACCGGGCTTGAGAGCATTCAAAAGGCATCCTCAACCCCCCATCTGCGGGGCTACCCACGTCCGCCCGGCCTGGATTCTGGCCTGGGACCCCAGCCCTAAGTAAGCAATAAACAAAAGGACGGAAGAACAGAGTGCCGGCTGCCAGCAGGCCAGGAGGGTCTCGGGACCCTACAGTTTGGATCGGACAAGCTCTCCTTTGATCTGGGAGACACATCCCTCCCACCTCATGAAAGACCCCCCAACCTTTCCCCCTCGAAGCCCCACTTCCCCGGGGGATCTCATTCAGCAATGTATCCCCGAGCCCCGCATGGAGCCTGGCAAACAATAGGGCCTTGGTACAGTACACGTTTGCTGGAAGAATGATCTGGCCTAACTTCATAGGGACAGATGGTGAAACTGAGGCCCAGAGAAGGGGTGGAATCACCTCAGGTCATTCAGAGCACTAGGGTGGAGAACAGACTAGACATGCACAGGGGCGCGTGTAGTTTAGGCCGCAGGAAAGAGCCCTGGCCTCCCTGCCTCCAGCTGCTTGACCTCTCCTTTCCTCCTTTACACCTGCCGCCATGCCCAGCTCTGGCCCCGCAGGGAACAGCGTGGCTGCTGGTCTCACCCTGGGTGCAGTCCTTGCCTGCACCTTGGTAGGTGCCCTGAAGAAGGCCTCCCTCTCTTGGGGGCGGGGGATCGGCTCGGTTCTCCCCCCCGCACAGGAGGGAGCTGGACTCACCCACTGGGGAGGGGGGCTTCGCAGCTCTGACTTTCCAGGTTCTCCCTCCGTCACGTGACGGCCGGCCAGCCAGCTCCCACCACGCTGGTGGAAATGCATGGAGGCGTGTGGGTGCAGCACAGCCCGCTTTGAGGGCGGCCCTCCCTAAAGGCAATGGCAACAATTCCTGACACCCTGGAAGAGTTCAACGGTCACCTAGCCCAGCCTGATGCCAGGAGTTATCAATGAACCCCACTCCTATCTAGGTGTCTTTGGCTACCAGCCAACTGGGAACCAGTTTGTCTCGGAGCCACTGCCCCAGGCTCCAGAGCCAGTTGGTCTAGGCTGGGCTGGGCAGAGAAGTCACAGCCCCTATGGCCAGAGGCCCCCTTGCTCCCCCAAACACAGTGAGGCTTCTGGGGCGTGAAGGTAGGAGTGAGGGAGACTGGATTTGCCTCAGCCAGCTGGCCCTGGAGTCTGAGCTCATGACCATCAGGCTACACAACCTCTCTCTATCCCCACCGTGAGGACTGCTGAGGATTAAGTGAGTTTACACCCATAAGGTGTTCAAACACCAAGTACGGTTCAGCTTTTCCTTGTTCAGCCCCTGGGGACATCTCTACCCTCTTCCGGCCCAGCTCCTCCCCCCACCCCCCACCCGCCCCTGCAATATCAGACTGGTCAGCCCCACTTATCTTATCAAGGTGTTAAGGACTGAGTTTAGATAATTCAGTTTGGACACAGTAACTAGACTTGCAAGTCAGCCAAGACCTGAAGCCAAACATGACTCCACTCCTTGTGGAGCCTCAGCTTCCCCATCTGTAGAATGGGATGCTAACAGCAACTTCACCAAATGGCTCACTGGGGGAGTTCACAAAACTAACCACTTTCACAGGGCCAGGCACGCATGAGCTGTGAGCGTTTGCTATTGAACCCTGGTGTGTGCCTGGCCCTGTGGTGACACGGGGACTCAAAGGCACATACACGGAGTCCCTGCTCCAAGGAGCCCTAGCTCAGTAGGAAAGAGAAGTCCTACCACAGACTCTAGGGCTGTGGGCCTGGGACAGGGAGAGAAGGCTTTATTCTTGTCCAGGAATCAAGGAAAGCAGGGGTGAGCAGGAGAGAGAGATCATGTTTCAATCAGAAGATGGGCAGAATTTTGCTTTCTTTTACAGTGTTGTTTTGAAAAATTCTAAACAATAAAGAAGAAGGAAGGGAACAAAGATCTTTCATATCCTCGGTACCTAAATTCAATGATTAGCATTTTCCCACATTTGCTTTTTTTTTTTTTTCCTGCCAAGCCATTTCAAAGTAAATTATGGATGTCTGAAACTTTGCCCCTAAATCCTTCAGCACGCATCTCCACAGTATAAAGACACTGTCTTACATAAATATACTATTACCCCACCTAACAAAATTAACAATAATTCCTATATGTCATGTGATATTTGGTTAATACTCAAATTTCTCCATTGTCCCCAAAATGTTTCTTTTAGCTTACCCTTCTTTTTCTTTCCTTTTTTCCCCCCCTTTTTTCTTTCCTTCTTCCTCCCTCCATTCCTCCTTCCCTCCCTCCCCTCCTTCTCTCTTTTATTTTTGAACCAGGGTTCAATCTAGGTTTCTGCCTTGCAACTGGCATTTATTTTTAGTCTACAAAAGATCCCCTGCACATCCACTTTCTGAAGAGTCTCAAAACTATTGTCTTATGCACTGATCTCATAATTTATCTAATGGTTTCTTTGTGATGTCATCTAATTCATTCCCCTAACCTATTCACTTCCTGTAAATTGCAGTCAGATCTACAGGCTCTATTAGACCCCAGCTACATGTTCTTGGCAAGACTCTGTTATGAATAATGCTGTATCTTTCACATTACACCTGTTATATCCGTCATGGCACACAGGTTGTTCCGCTGCCCTTGGTGGACTGATTGATGGGCACCTACCCTCGGTCTCTCTGCTGGAGAAGGGTTATCCCCATTGTGATTTGTTTTTGTTTTTTGTTTTTTTGTTTGTTTGTTTTGTTTTTTATTTGAGAGAGAGAGAGGGAGAGGGAGGGAGAGAGAATCCCAAGCAGGCTCTACGCTCAGCACAGAGCCCTACGCAAGGCTCAATGTGGGGCTTGATCTCACAACTCTGGGATCACGACCTGAGCCAAAATTAAGAGTCAGATGCTCAACCAATGGGGCCACCCAGGCGCCCCTGTCCCCTTTGTGATTTGTAAGTAACCCACACTGGGCAGATAGGCAGGATTTTGACATACCATTCCTGGCAGAGGGAAAAGCTAACCAAGGGAAAAAGGGGATAGGGAACGGTCCCATGCCATTGGCTCTGAGGACGAAGTGGGCAGGGAGGCTGCTTTGGACACCTTAAAGCTGGTGTGAGGAGTGAGAGTTCTGCTCAGGGGCAGAGGGGAGCTGGGGAGGTTCTGAGCTGAGAAATAACTAAAGCAACAATTAGAACAGCGCTGGGTGGCAGGAGAAAGGGTTCCTCGGGGGTCGGTGGAGAGGAGGGGGAGGGGACATCCTCCCCACACCTTCCTCAGGCAGTCTAGGAGCCCACCTGGGTGTCCCGGGCAGCAGGCAGCCTGAGTGTTCTTGTGGGATGGGCGGGACTCCCCGAGCCCCCAGAGCAGAACAGAAACAGCAGAGCAGGGTGCCAGGGACACTCCTGTGGGGGCCCAGGATGGTAGGAGGGACAGGGTGGCTAGTGAGACGGCCATCTCCAGGGCCCCTGGGGGACAGTCCTGCCTAGTTCCTCCCTACCTCACCCAGCTCTGCTCAGCTCACCTCTTTTGGTCCACGAGAAGAGTTGTTCACATGCACTTGGCCCTTCCTCTGTCTGTGCACAGCCCTGGCCATACCTTCTTTTATACTGTGGCAAGATACACATATCGTAAAATTCACCTTTTGCACCATTTCCGAGTGTTCAGTTCAGTGACATTCACATGTGTGTGTAACCATCACCACCATCCATCTTTAGAACTCGCTCACCTTGCGAAACCGAACTGCGGGGCCCATTAAACAGTAACTCCCACCTACTCCTCCCCTGGCCCCCACAACCCCCCAGCCTATTCTCTGTCTCCATGACTTTGACTACTTTAGGTGTCATAGCGTGTACGTCCTTTTGTGACTGGCTTGTTCCACTTAGCAGAATGTCTTCAAAAGTTCAGCCATGCTGCAGCAGGGCTCAGAATATCCTTCCTTTTTTTTTTTTTTTTAATGTTTATTTATTTTTGAGACAGAGAGAGACAGAGCATGAACAGGGGAGGGTCAGAGAGAGGGAGACACAGAATCTGAAGCAGGCTCCAGGCTCTGAACTGTCAGCACAGAGCCCGACGCGGGGCTCGAACTCACGGACCGTGAGATCACGACCTGAGCCGAAGTCGGACGCTTAACCGACTGAGCCACCCAGGCGCCCCCCTGGAATTTCCTTCCTTTTTAAGGCTGAGTCATATTCCATTGTGTGTGTGTACCAGCTTCTGCTTCTCCATTCACCTGTCAGACACTGGGGCTCTGCCCACCTTTTGGCTATTGGGGAGGACGCTGCTATGAACATGGGTGTCCAAATAGCTGTTCCAGCCCCTGCTTTCGATTCTTTTGTGTACATCCCCAGAAATGAGATTACTGGAAGAGATGATAATTCTACGTTTGATTTTTTGAGGACCCGCGATACTATTTTCCCCCATGACCACCCTACTTTACAGTCCCACCACCAATGCACAAGGTTGCAATTTCTCTAGACGCTCACCGATCTTGTCTTTTTTCTTTCCTAAGATTTTATCTTGATTTTTTAAAGACTTATTTTATTTTTTTAATGTTTATTTATTTATTTATTTTGAGAGAGAGAGAGAGAGAGAGAGAGACAGAGAGCCAGAGCTCGTGGGTGGGGTGAGGGGCAGAGAGAGAGAGTGGGAGAGAGAATCCCAAGCAGGCTCTGCACTGTCAGCGCAGAGCCCAACACAGGGCTCGATCCCGCAAACCATGAGCTCATGGCCTGAGCCAAAATCAAGAGTCAGGTGCTTAGCCGACTGAGCCACCCAGGCACCCCAAGATTTTATTTTTAAGTAATTTCTACACCTAAGGTGGGACTAGAGCTTACAACCCTGAGATCCAGAGTTGCATGCTCTGTTTTTTTCCTTTTTTAAAACAGACATCCCAACGAGTGTGAGTGGTACAGCCATCGGGTTTTGATTTGCATTTTCTTGATGACTAGTGATATTGAGAATCTTTTCATGTGTTTATTGATCATTTGAATACACCTTGTTTGGCGAAATATATATTCAAGCCTTTGCCCATTTTGTGTATTAGGCTGTCTTATCCCACTGGCTTAGGCTTATCTTAGGCTAGACCTTCTTACCTACTGGACTCTCACAATCTCACGTACTCTTGCTAACCTCGTGATAACTGCTTTTATTGCCTCTGTTCACAGAGGGAGAAATTGAGGCTCAGAGACCAGGTAACTTGCTCCAGACTCCAGTGAGAGTTCCTGTGCTTATCTGAATGCATGGCGTATGCTCTTCTCGATGCTTCTCCCCGCCTCCCAGACAAGTGCTCTTGGGTGTCTGAACCCACTGCCCTGGAAATCCCACCGTGAGAGCCAGATCGGAAGGGGAGCAAAGGCCACTTGTGCCAAGATGTCCACTGAGAAAATAACGAAGATGTCCCAGGGACAGCAGGGTCCTTTTCTGTTGTTTGGGCAGAATGAGCTGAGGGTAGAACTCCAGGAAAGCAGGTCCAGAGGAGTTGAGGAGCACACGAAGGAGACGCTCCCCATACCCACTCCGCTTTCTCCCCGCGCACAGCTTGGCTATGCTTCCCAGCATCCCTTGCAGGCAGGGTGGCCACGTGACTGAGTTCCACCAATGGCAGGCGGACAGAGGCGAGGAGCCGCGCTTCCTGGCCTGGCTCGTGAAGTCCTCCTACAAGGTTACGTTCTCTTTCCCCATCCGCGGGAGGTTGGGGAGCCGTCCGGGTCCCGGAGGAGGGTGGGGCCGTGAGGAGGAAAGAGCCTGGGTCCCTGAATGACCCCGTGGAAGGTAGGAGCCCACAGACCAGCATCAGGTGTCACACGCGAAGAAAAAAGCTTCTGTGCAATTGAGCCACTGAGATTTTGGAGCGGTTTGTTGCAGGAAACAGCCTTTCCTGACTAATACACCTTCCTCCTCCTCTGCGGTGATGCTTGAAGGGGGAAGGCTGAGGTTGGGTTATTGAATCGGTGACTAAATGACTGGCTGGCTGGCTGGCTGGCTGAATATGCTGGTTAAAGCTCTAGACTTAGGGACCGAATGAGTGATTTCATCAGATCCTCCTGACAAGAGGGTGGGGGAGGAGGATGAGGGGCGGGGGATGAAGGTGAGGCCCGGTGGACGAATGTCTGGAGCTTTCTCTCGGCACCGGCACAGCTGCTCCCCAGGTCTGACGTCTAATCCTGGCTTCCCACCGACTCACAGGGTGACCTTGGGCAGGCCAGCTCACAGGTCAGTAATGTTAAGGGCTTCCCCGTGGGAGAGAGGTGGCGATCGTGCCCCCTGCCCCACCTCCCAGGGAAAGCAAATGCCAAGGAACAAAGCAGACACTGTGGTAGAGGGTTTATTTTTCAGAAGGCCCGAGGGACCGGGGCAGGACAGGAGGGGAGAGCAATCCCAGGACGCTTGAGGGCCCTGTGCGCAGGCAGTGGGCAGGTTAACACTTTCAGTGTTCACGGTGGGCAGATGACCCTGGGCTCTGGGCCCTGGAAGACACTGAGTTTTGTTCCCCATGTCTTGGACCTGAACCCCACAGCAACCCCATAATATGGGTCTTCTCATTCTCAAGCGAGGCTCAGAGAGGGTCAGTGGTCTCCTTAGATTCACACAGCATCAACCACCCTGCTAAACTGCACCACGCTCCCTTGGAGAGAAACGAGCACGTGTAAAGTTTATTTCCTTGACCTGGGGAATCTATTGTCCCCAAGAAAGTGCAGAAAAGCCCCAAGTCCCAGGCCTTATCCTGGCCCCTCCCAGGTGAGAACAATCTCCACCCAAGGCTCTTTCCCTTCACTATACCCTACACACTCCCAGGGCCAGGAAAGTTCCACGTCGTCCCCCTCCCAAACAGTTCCTAAAACTTTTCCATTCAACCCTTTGGCCTCTTAAGCATTTGCCCTCTTTTCTTATAGAAATATAATTAGAGCTTGCAATATCAAGCCAAGGGTAGTCATTCACACTGTAGCATAAAGTTGGTTATCAGTTATTTGGGGAAGGAGAAAGGGAAAGTGGGGAACTCTGAAGAGGTCAAGCCTGGGTGTCAGAGGTTAGAGGAGCAAGAGGGAAACAAGAAAGAGTCAAAAAACCCAACACAGAGGTAAAATGGGGAAGAGAGGTGAATCTGGGTAAATTTGAGGTTTCACAATTGACTCAACTGGCTGCTTTCTAGATGAACTTGAGTCTCTGTATTGATGTGTGAGGGCCTTTGGGGGATGGGCCGTGGCAGAGGAACATTATTTTTATTGATTCAGTCTGTAGCCATTCATTGAGCCATGCCCCGTGCTCTGCGTTGAAGGCCAATGGACAAAGTAACAGGTGTGGGACCTTGATCCAGCCACTGGGGCGGTAGGACGAGTTCCCCAAGTCCTGAGAATTCTGGGTAGACTGTGATCAAGGCTGTTAAGAGGAGACAGAGGGCCAGGGGACATCTGAAAAATAAAACTCAATTGCTGGCTGCTTGGGTTGAGCAGTGCCTCGGAGGGCTGGTAGGGGTGGACACACACAGGTGGTGGGGAGGCATCCTGGGCGTCAGGTGCAGCCTGGAAAAAGACCTGGAAGTGGACATGTATGGCACGGGTTTGGAGAACAGGTTGCTGGAGTCCAACATGTGTGAAGGGAAATGAGGCAGGGCTGGGGACAGGGGTGCCAGGCTCAGGAGCTCTCACCTCAGCTTGGGGCAATGGGGAGCCATGGAAGAGTTTTGAGCAGGAGAGTAACTGACCAGGATTGTGGCCCCTCTGGCTGCGGTGGGGCAGAGAATAGGTTAGAGGGACAAGAGGGGAGATGAGTGACAGTGTGGAGGCTCCTCTGAGGGTGACAGCTACAGGCACAGAGATAAGAGATTGCGGAGAGATCCATCGGCACAGGCTTGTGTTGAGGGGCGGCTGTAACGGCCGAGAGGTGGGGCTCTGTGAGCCTTCCTGGAGGAGCCAAGGCCACGGTCATCAGGGCAGGGCCCTTTCTCATGGGTTCATCTTCTGCAGAATCTTCTTCACCCAGGGCAGCCTGGGGTCAGCACAGATCTCCCGGTCCCTGACCGTAAGGAAGCTGGAAGGAGACACCAGGGAGGCAATGAGGGAGCATTAGCATGCAGCAAGAATGCCACATCCCTTCTCTGGAAGCTTAACATTTATGAGTCACTTACTGTATGCAGAGATGCCCACTAGACAGAGTCACTTCACATTTATGAGGCACCCACCCTATGCCGGGGTACCTGCTATCTAGAGCGGTTCAAAGGTTACAAGGCCTCTGTTGTATGTAAACTTACTTCTTAAGCGGGGAGAGGGGAGAAGAGCAGCTAGAATTTCCTGGACTCTTCGTCTAGGCTTGAGGGCCAGGTCAGGCCAAGAAATAGAATGCCCAAGAGTCTCGTGATCATTGCTGATATTGCCTTGGGAGAGAGCCAAGAGCATGAACTTTGGAGCCAGATCCTCTGGCCCAGCTCTGCCATTGTTAGCACGTCCCTTAGTTTCCACATCTGTGAAATGAGGATAATAATCATGGTCCTCACAGGAGCTGAATGAAGATTAGATGAGTTAATATAAACAGAAGTGTTCAGAGCAGTAGATAGTAGGTGCTCTGGAACCCTGTCACTGCCAGGAGCTGGCTTGGACTTTTAACATTGATTTTCTCTTCTTTTCCTTGTCTTGTCTTTGTAAAGGTTACTTCAATGTTTATTTATTTTTGAGAGAAACAGAATGTGAGCAGGGCAGGGGCAGAAGGAGAGGGAGACACAGGATCCGAAGCAGGCTCCAGGCTCCGAGCTGCCAGCACAGGGTCCGAATCGGGGCTCAAACTCAGGAAACTGTGAGGTCATGACCTTAGCCGAAACCAAGAGTGAGATGCCACTCAACCGGTTGAGCCACTCAGGTGCCCCTTAACATTGATTTTCTTAATAAGTCCTTACGACAACCCTATGAGGCCCTATCATTCTGTCCATTTCACAGGTGAGGAAAGTGGGGCCTGAAGGGGTAAAGCAGCTTGCCTGAGTGCCTGAGCTGGTCAGATCTGATTCACTGTGCCCCCTGGGGGCGCAAAGCACAAAGCAGAGGACTAGGCACTGGCCCAAGATCGCTTAGCATTTGCGGGCTAAGTCTCCCACTTTGCCCAAGGTGCTGTAAGTACCAGGCCAGGCCCTTGGGGCTCTCAGCTGTTGTGGGCAGGAGTGGACTTAAAGCTGGCCAGTGGTCAGAAACATCCCCCCCCGCCCCCGCCCTGCTCCCTTCCTGCCTCTCAAGAGCTTGTCCATGAAGCTAGAAGCTCTGGCTTCTCTTACTCCCCTGATCTGCCCCCCACCCCACAGAAAACCAATGAACAGAAAGAAAAAGAAGGCAGCAGTGTTGATCTTGGCCTCGTGGGCAGCTTGCCCTGGCTGCTTGTGTGACACTGGGCAAGACTCAGCCCCTTGATCTTCCCATTTGTCAAGACACATCCTTTCTAGAGTCCCTTCTGGCTCAATATCCAATTATCACATGTGCTGTCTTTGAGCATCTGTTATATGTCAGGCATCGAGCATCACACCCTCCACTTACTATTACTGTGCCCTGTGACACTCAAGAGGCCCCAAAACCTCTCTGGGCCCATTTCCTCACCTGCAAAAAGGGGATCATAACACTACCTACAACATAAGGCTGTTTCAAGGATTAAATGAGTTAACACTTATAAAGTGGTTGTAACAGTGCCTGCATTTAGCAAGCACTCTCTACGTGTCTGATAAATAAAAATAAATGAAGGTGATCACTCCTGTTACACTGATGGGGAAACAGAGGCTCAGAGTCAAAGTGACAAAAACCCACTTCAACCTTCTTTGTTATTCACCTGCAGCACCCCCCCACCCACCCACCATGAGGGATGGTCAAGAAGTAAGGAGGAGCAAATGAAGAGATAATGAAGGAGCCCCAAAGGGGGTCATGAGCCCCTAAACCCAGACACCCTGGTGAGGGGCTTGGCAGGCAGCAGTCTGGAGGAGCTGGAGCCCCAGGGTCAGGCCCCGTCACTTGGCCAGTGGCAGGCACAGGCCCGGGCTCCGGGCTAAGGAAAGGGAAGTAAAGAAATGGAGGAAAAGAGGCAAAGGAGAAAAAGAACCCCAGGAGAAAGCCCTGGACAAGGACCCAGGAGTCCTGGTTCCAACAGGGCAGCCTGGAGCAAATCACTTCCCCTCCCTGCACCTCTTTGTCCATTCGTAAAACGGAAACAGAGGCGCTCAGCCGGTTGAGCGTCTGACTCTTGATTTCGGCTCAGGTCGTGATCTCCCGGTTTGTGAGATCGAGCCCCTCCTCGGGCTCCCTGCTGACAGCGCAGGGCCTGCTTGGGGTTCTCTCTCTCTCTCCCTCTCTCTCTGCCCCTCTCCCACTGACACTCTTTCTCGGTCTCTTTCTCAAAGAAATAAACTTAAAAAAAAAAAACGGAAATAATCGCGCTCCTAGCAGTTCTGCGGGGAGGGTTACCCGAGTTAGCACGGTCACCCCAGAACCACGTCTGGCCATAGGACGCGCTCTCTGTCACCTCAGCCTTCTTCTGGTAAGAATAGGCTGCCTCCGCCAACTCCCAGGGTGCTGGGGAGGATGGGCCCCAGATGCTTCTGATGGGAGCACCCCGCACTACGGCTCTGCGCTGCCTCCACGCACTAGGCACTGGATCGTGTAAACCGCCAGCTGGTGCCCTGCTCATTCAGCTCTGCATCCCCGGAACCCGGCAGGCTGCCTGGCAGGCAGTAGGCGTCCAAAATAATTTGTTGAATGATCGCATGATTTTTTTTTTTCTCGGTACACCCCCAGCCTGGGCCGAGCCGTTTCAAGGACAGAGACCAGCTGCACTCCTCCCGTCCTTGGGTCTGCCCACCCACCTGCTCCTGGGCCCTCCTGAGCCAGCCCGGCAGGCTCTCCAAGCCCCTGCGTCCCCAGCTCTGTACTCACACCACGCCGGGCCTCCGGCAGGAGTCTGAAGTCCAGTAGAAATACTTCAGCATACGAGAGGGCAGGGGGTGGCGGAAGTAGTCTCGGCAGCAGACGCTGTCTTCCACGTTGGCGCCATAGGGGCCTGGAGGAGGGAGACGTGCAGAAGACTCACCGGCGGGGCACAGACGGGTGGCTCTCAGCCCCAGCCTCTGAGCCGGCACTTCTGTTCCCGTGTGGCAGGCCGGTGCCCGGAGGACTCTGAGCCCCCGGAGTCCCCATTCTCGGGGTCTCTGAGAGACACTGAGGGCCCAGTGTCTCCGATCCGGGTCGGTCAGGTGGAGACAGAGGGATTCGCAGCCACTGGCATTCAACGATGCCCGGGGCCTCGAGGCGGGACCCAGAGACTCTGCACAGGACGAAGCCCCGGCTACTGCAGGCGAGGTCCGTGGGCCAGCGCTATCAGTGCCACCTGGAGCTTGTCAGAAACGCTCGGCGCCCAGCCCCGGCCCTGCTGAGTCCCACGCGTGTCTTGACGAGTCCCTGGGCAATCCAAGAGGTCTGCTGCGGCTCACGCCTCCCGTGACCTTCACGGTGCACGCGGGGAGGCTGAGATCCAGAGAGGGAGACCATTTGCCCAGAGTCACACAGTGGGACTCTGGAGAGTCAGGATAAGGACCCGGGCAGAGTCCAGTCATGCAGACCTGGGTACGGGGCCTGCTCTGCCCTGAGTCACCAGGCCTTCCTGGGCAAGTCACTTAACGTCTCTGAGGCCCAGTTTCCTCCTCCGATGGAAGGGGTGATAATGGCACCAAGTTATGGGGCCTTCGATGCGGGAAAAGCCCTCAGGAAACCCAAAGACGGCTGCCCGACTCCCAGCCCAGTTTTCGTGCCTTTATCCAACACAGGGCAGGAGGATTTACACTGAGATGGAGAAGGGAAGGGAAGGCCTCGGTGTTGAGGGCAGGTTCTGGAGCAAAAATGTAGTGGTAGAAGAGCAGGACCAGTTTTCCAAGGGGACATCCCTCATGCCAGCTCCTTCCTTGTCCCATCCCACATGGCTCCTTCTGGTGGCTCCTTCTCCACACCCCAAGCATCCTATGCTTGAGTTCTCTGGAGTAGAAGGACAGCAGGCCATGTCCACCACAGCCCCCCACCCCAGCCGAGACAGATCCTAGACTCCAGGCCTTCAAGACTACCCATTTAGGGCGCCTGGGTGGCAGTCGGTTAAGCATCCGACTCTTGATCTCGGCTCAGGTCACAGTCTCAAGGTTTGTGAGTTCGAGCCCCGCATCAGGCTTTGTGCTGTTGGCACAGCCCTTGTGCTCATGCTCCCCCTCTCTCTCTCTCTGTCAAGATAAATAATAAACTAAAAAATAAAAGACTACCCATTTAACAGATGTGTAAACCGAGGCCCAGAGAAGCACGTGACTAGTCCGGAGCCAGCGGCAGACTGGGGTCATCTGCTCTCAGTCCACTACTCTTTCCGCTACATGAGGAAGATACCCCAGTGTCTGACCCTGGCCTCTACAGGGAGTCCTCCCTCTCCCCAGCCTCACCTGCCTCAGTTGCCTGAAGTGTCATGGCAAGGAGGACAAGGACAGCCAGGAACAGAATCTTCAGGCTGGCCATGCTCTTGTCCTGTGTGTCCCAGCTCAGGTGTCTGTAATCACCGGATGACAGGAGGGCCGAGTATTTAAGCACTTCGCGACACCCACGAGCCCCAGACACTCTTAGTCACCGGTGGGTCCAGAATCTCTGACATTCACATTACGAAAGAAGAACTCCCGCTTCCTCCAAATAAAAGGAAATTCTCTGTGGCTTGGAACAGCTCAGAGGGGACCCCCGCCTTGTCCTTCCCTCTGGGTCTCAAGAGACCTGCAAAATCCCCCTTGAGCTGGGCCTCTTAGAGGCCTGTGCTCCCCAGAGTCCTCACACCGTAGGGCCTTCACCATGTCGCTGGTATCTCCGGGATCAGTTCGCCCATCTGGAAATGGGGGAGATGGTTTCACAAGCCTACCTATTTACCCCAGTGGTTGTTTGTAGGGCAAGTGAGAACGTGGACAGGAGCTGCCCAGACCTTAACCCTCACCTGGAACAGAGGCCCATCCGAACCCTTGATGAACTTCATCACTGATCTGTCTTCGAAAGGAGAGGCGTGAGAATCCCCTGGGCTGGTTTCTGTGGCCATTACTAGCATCTTCCGCCGCTTCTCCCCAAATCCCAACTTGGGCCCATGCGTGATCCCCTCAACAGTTTCAGAGAGCTTCCACACATTTCCATCTTGCCTGTTCTTTCTTCCCGGCAGTCTCCGAGCTCTTCCTCACCCATCCCCTTCTCCATCTCTCGCCATATCCCACTGATTCTACTTCCTACGTGTCTCTTGGATCTGTCCCCTTACTTCCGTTCCCATTGTCACTGCCCAGTCCAGGCCACCTCCACCTTGGGCTCAGATGCTGGCCCCCAATCCCCTCTCCACACCACAGTGGCCAGAGTGTGGCCCAGATTCAGTGCGCAGGCCTCTCTCCTGTTTCAAAACCCAGCTCTGGCCCTTTGACCTGAGGACAGAGCCCAAGCTCCTGACTGTGGCCCCCAAGGCCTCCTTTCCAGACATGCTCCCTTCCACACCAGTCTCCCTCCCCTAAGAGATCACACCACACTCCCCATAGTTCCTCAAAGAGGTCTACAGACTGTCCCTGGCCATCAGTGCCCTTTCTGCTTCCCTACCACACAAACTCCTACTCATGCATCATTTGAAATGTCACCTTCTAGGTAAGCACACCCCCTCAGGACTTGAAAGTTCAGTGGGGTGACTTGGAACATGGGCCTGAGCAGATTATGTCAGGTTTTGTCCTTCTCATACCCCTTCCCAGAAGCCAAACTCTACCTCTTGGAAGGCGAGGGTCTATTGTTATTTGTGTTGGTATTCCCAGGGTCCACTGAGAGTGGGATACACTGTGGGTGCCCAGAACACATCTAATGAAGGAGGAAACTGCAGCTCAGAGAAAGAGGGGATTTATCCAAGGTCACACAGCCAGTAAGTGGCTGAGCCAGCCTTGGAATTCAGGACTCACCGCTCCGTTTGCAGAGGGGCCCATCCATTCATTTATCCATTCATTCAGCATGTATTTAATGAGCCCTGTGGTGGGTAAAATAATGGTTCTCCCAATGTGCCCATATCTTAATTCCAAAACCTGTGAATATGTGACCTTACAGGGTAAAAACGACTTTGCAGATGTGTTTCAGTTAAAGAGGGTAAAGTAGGGAGACTTCCTGGATTCTCTGGGTGGGCCCAGTGTAATCACAGAGTCATTATAAGAGTGGGTCAGACTCAGCAGGAGACGGAGTGACAGAAGCAGAAGTCTGGGCGACGCAGGACTGTGAACCCGGGAGTGCCGGCGGTCTCTGGAGGCAGGAAAAGGCAAGGAAACAGATTCCCCCCTAGAGCTTCCAGAAGGAACACAGTCCTGCCAACGCCTTCATTTCCATCCACCGAAACTAATTTAGGACTTCGGGCTTCCCGAACAGTAAGATCATAAGTTTGTGTTAGTTTGAAGCCACTAAGTTTGTGGTCATGTCTTCCAGCAGCAAGAGGGAACTAATGCAAGCCCCTGTCGTGTGCCAAGTACATTGCCAGGATCTGGGACACGCCAGGGAACAGGTCCCTGCTATTGTAGATCTTACCCTGGAGGCTGATGGTAAGCAGGCACACACCAAACGGGGTATAATATCAGGCTATGGGGAGCGCCAGGAAGAAAATCAAACAGAAAACAAGAGACCGTGACTACAGGGAAACGTTTGGGCCTCTATGAAAAGGAGACATGCGAGCTGAAATCTAGAAGATACCAAGGAGCCTGCCAGGGAGGAGAAGGCAAGTGCTAAGGCCGTGGCAGGGTGAGAGAGGGCTGAGCAGCTGGGGCAGAGAGGTTGGGGAGCAGGTGGTGGCCAGGTGGGAGAGGTGGGCAGGGGCGGGCAGAGCCCGGCAGCGGCTATTCCTATGAGCCTCCTAACGGAGATGCACCTTCAGTGCACGGCATCGCCTGGGAAGACCTCTTGGCAAAAGGTGTCACCCAAAGCCGGCCACAGAAGGACAGACAGATACTGTATGATCTCACTCCGATGAGGTTGCTAGTAGTCAAATTCACAGAAACGGACTCTAGG
Source organism: Panthera uncia (assembly GCF_023721935.1). Classification (NCBI taxonomy): domain Eukaryota; kingdom Metazoa; phylum Chordata; class Mammalia; order Carnivora; family Felidae; genus Panthera; species Panthera uncia. The sequence continues at coordinate 35,995 of NW_026058170.1, read as the reverse complement.
ATGCTGGTCGCCAGGGACTGGAGGGAGGAGGGATTGGTTAGTGCTTAATGAGTCCAGAGTTTCAGTCTGGGAAGATGAGAAAGTCCTGGAGAAGGACGGTGGTGATGGTTGCGCAACTATGTGAATGTACTTAATGCCACTCAAAAATGGTTAGAATGGTATGTTTTATGTGATATATATTTTACCAATTAAAAAAAGAGAACAGGGGCTCCTAGCTGGCTAGGTCAGAGGAGTATGCAACTTTTTTTTTTTAATGTTTATTTATTTTTGAGAGAGAGCGCAAGTGGGGCAGGGGCAGAGAGAGACAGAGACATGGAATCCGAAGCAGGCTCCAGGCTCCGAGCTGTCAGCACAGAGCCCGACGCGGGGCTCGAACTCACGAACTATGAGATCATGACCTGAGCAGAAGGCGGATGCTTAACTGACTGAGCCACCCAGGCGCCCCAGTAAATAACTCTTAAAGAAAACAAAAGCATGTGAAAAGATGCTCCACATCATACGTCGTCAGGGACATACTAATTAAAACAACAATGCGATACTCCTGCATACCGACTGGAATGGCCAAAATCCAGACCATACACCGGCAACACCAAATGCGGGCGAGAATGTGGAACAATGAGAACTCCCATTCATCGCTGGCAAGGATGCAAAATGGCACAGCCACTCTGGAATGCAGTTTGGCAATTCCTCACAAAACTAAACACACTCTTACCGTAGGATCCAGTGAGCGCGCTCCTCAGTATGGGTAAGTACCAAGACAAGTTACTTATGTCTGCAGAAAGGCCTACGGTATAGCAGTTTTATTCATAAATGCCAAAACTTAGAAGTAAGCAAGATGGGGGTACCTGGGTGGCTCAGTCAGTTAAGTGTCGCTGTCTTGATTTCAGCTCAGGTCGTGATCTCACGGTTCATGGGACAGAGCCCCACGGAGGGCTCTGCGCGGACAGCACGGAGCCTGCTTGGGACTCCCTCCCTTCTTCTTTGCCCCTTCCCCACTTGTGCACAAGCACTCTCTCTCTCCCTCAAAATAAGGAAATAGACATTAAAAAAATCTTTAAAACATTAAAATATTAAAAAAAAAGAAGTAACCAAGATGTCTTTCAGTAGGGGAATGGATAAAGTGTGGCATATCAAAACAATGGAATATTATTCAGTGCCAAAAAGAAATGAGTTACAATGAGATCTCAGGCCATGAAAAGACAAGGAGGAGTCTTAAATTTACTTAAATGTTACAAAGTGAGAGAAGCCAGTTTGAAAATGCTGCATGCTGTATGATTCCAACTATATGACAATCTGGGAAAGACAAAACTATGGGCACAGTTACAAGACCAGCGTTTGCCAGAGGTTAGGGGAAGGGAGGAGAATAGAGAATAGGGAAATAGAGCACAGAGGACTTTTAGGGCAGTGGAAATACTGTGCATGATACTGCATCGATGGACACGTGTCATTAGCATATTTTTGTCCAAAGCCATAGAAAACACAAAGCCAAGAGTAAACCATAATGTAAACTATGTGCTAACGACGTGTCAGGATAGGTTTACCTGTGGTAACAAATGGACCACTCTGGTGCAGGATGTTGATAACCCGGGGAGCTAGGCATGTGTGGGGGCAGAAGGTGTATGGGAATTCTCTATACCTTCCTCTCAATTTTGCTGTGAACTTACAAATGAGCTCTAAAAAAATGCTCTAAAAAAGTCTTTAAAAAAAAGAAAAGAATCTCATCAAGTTTCTAATCCTAACTCCCAGTTTATAAGAAATACAGAGGCTAGAGCAAGATAAATAGCCCCATGAGAAGACAGACATGTCCGGAAGGTGGAAACTTCCAGACCCTCTACAAGATAACTATCCTGGGATCAACAAAAAGTCAATGCTGTTTTTAAAAAAAAGCGGATAGAGACATTTAAGGTTAAAGAGATTTAAGAGACATAGCCGAATATGTGCAATATGTAGACTTTGACTGAATTCTAGTTTTGGAAAAACAGCTATAAAAGACCTTTTGGGGGTGACCGACTGGCTCAGGAGGTTAAGCTTCTGACTTTGGCTCAGGTCATCATCTCACTGAGCCTGCATCAGGCTCGCTGCTGTCAGCACAGAGCTCGCTTTGGATCCTCTGTTGCCCTCTCTCTGCCCGACCCCCATTCCTGTACACATGCTCTTGCTCTCTCTCTCTCTCTCTCTCTCTCTCTCTTTCTCTCTCTCTCTTCTCTCAAAAACAAACATTAAAGGAACACCTGAGTGACTCAGTCAGTTGATCGCCTGACTTCAGCTCAGATCATGATCTCACCATTTGTGCCTTTCAGCCCGCATCGGGCTCACTGCTGTCAACGCAGAGCCCGCTTCGGATTCTCTGTCCCCCTCTTTCTCTGCTCCTCCCCCACTCAAGTGTGCTCTTTCTCACAAATAAAATAAATATTCAATAAAATAAAATAAAATAAAATAAAATAAACATGAAAAAGACCTTGTAGGGACAAATGGGGAAAATTAAACATTAGATTATATTAGGGTTTTATTGTTGACCTTCTTAAGTGGAATAAAGACTTTAAGAATATGTAAGAGGATGTTCTTGTTCTTAAGAGATGCTCACTAAAGTATTTGGGGGTGAAGATCGTGATGACCTTACTTTTGAAGAGTTCTTGTTCAGGGGAAATATATGTGTGTGTGTGTGTGTATGTGTGTGTGTGTACGTTTATGTGTATATATAGATGTGGGTGTATATATAGATATATGAGTATATGTGTGTATATATGCATGTGCATGTGCAATACATGTGTGTGCATGTATACATATTGCATATATGCGTGTTGTATGTATGCATATATGTGTGTTTGTATATGCAGATGTATGTGTATAAGGGTACATGTGTGTATGCTTATATATGTATGTGTATGTATATGTGTGTGTGTACACATATATATGATTGTGTATGTCTATGTATTTATATATGCATATTGATATCCCAGAGATAGAAAGAGAGAGACAGAGTGAATATAGCACAATATTAACAACGTTGCAGCTAGGTAGTGGATGGGCTAGTGATCATTGAACTACAAAATTCCCAAGCATGTAAGTGTCCCTTTAAAAACATGAGGAGAAAAGAAGAAATGTTTTTTAAATGTGGCAGTCATCGCGTGAAAACTTAGCCGTCATTGGAAAATTGCAAGTAACAGGCAGAGAACCGGTCTGGTGGTTCTTCATCTGAACCCGGGGTTTTCTGACATGGGGCCCTCCAGCACTGAGGGCCCTCCATGGGTGGGCACAGGGGCTCCCCCTGGAGAGCACCTGCATCCCCAGGGACTCAGCAGGGCCCCAAGCCCTTCCTGCTGGCTCAGCCTCTGCCACCCCATCACCCCATTTGCCTGTGGCTGGGAAGGAAGGTGAGCCACACCGGCAGCCAGCCAGCCTCTGCTCCCCCAGTGCCCTTGGCCTCCCTGGAGCAGGAGCCGAGGCAGGTACAGCGTTCAAGGAGCCCTGAGTTCCCAGGCAGCGCTCAGGGGACCAACTTTCAAAGAAAGGAAAGGGGAGTTCCTCTCAGGGCTGAAGGTGGGAATCACCAGCGGTTGCCCATGAAGGGGACATTTTCTCTCCTCCTAGGGGGCGGCTGATGCTGCCCCTAGCCTTCTGAGCTGGCTCTGAAAAGCTCCCAGATCAGATCCTCTCGCTAAACTTCCTTTGTTTAAGTTAATTTTTGGTTATTAAAAAATACATGAAGGTGGAAACAACTCAAATGTCCACCGACAAGCGAACGGATAAACAAAGTGTGGTATGTACACATAACAGAATCTCATTCAGCCTTAAAAAGGAAGGAAATTCTGGGGCACCTGACTGGCTCAGTCAGTTAAGTGTCCAACTCTTGATTTTGACTCCGGTCATGATCTCACAGTTCATGAGATCGAGTCCGGAGTCCAGCTCTGCACTGGTAGCACGGCGCCTGCTTGGCATTGTCCCTCCCTCTCTGCCCCTCCCCCATCCGAGATCACGCACGCGCTCTCTCTCTTCCTCTCAAAATAAATAAATAAATATTTAAAAAAAAAAAAAAAAGGAAGGAGATGGGGCGCCTGGGTGGCTCAGTCGGTTAAGCACCCAGCTTCGGCTCAGGTCACGATCTCATGGTTTGTGAGTTCGAGCCCTGCATCGGGCTCTGTGCTGACAGCTCAGAGCCTGGAGCCTGCTTCGGATTCTGTGTCTCCCACTCTCTGCCCCTCCCCCGTTTGCACTCTGCCTAGAAATAAATAAAAATTAAAAAAAAAAAAAAAAGACAAATGCCGTGATGATTCCACTTGTATGAGGTACCGAGAGGTAGTCAACTTCACAGAGACAGAAAGTGGCATGGTGGGTGCCAGGGGCTGTGGAGGGGCGGGGATGGGATGTTTGATAGGACAGCGCTGGTGGGGAGGCAGAGAAGTTCTGGAGATGGATGGTGGCCGTGATGGCACAACCACGTGAGTGTACTTAGTGCCACGGAACTGTGCACCTGAAATGGTTAAAATGGGAATTTTTATGTTATGCTTATTTTACCACAATAAAAGTTTATGTAATTACATACAAATGGGCATTTGCATAAATACCTAGTTTAGACCCCACGGGTTGGCCCCTGGGGCAAGAGCGGGTTAGTGGGTATGTATGGGTGGGTGTTCAACGGAGGGGAGACTTAACTTTCCACCAAATATCCTTTTGTAGGATTGGACATTTTTTTTCCATGTACATGATTGAGTTACTCAAAAAGATACCATTTTGGGGGGTGCCTGAGTGGCTCAGTCAGTTAAGCCTCTGACTTCAGCTCGGGTCATGATCTCACAGTTGGTGAGTTCAAGCCCCATGTCAGGCTCTCTGCTGTCAACACAGAGCCCACTCAGATCCTCTGCCTCCTCTCTCTGCCCCTCCCCCTGTTTGTTCTCCCTCTCTCTCTCTCTCTCTTCCTACATAAATAAAGAAATAAACTGTGCTGATAGCTCAGAGCCTGCAGCCTGCTTTGGATTCTGTGTCTCCCTCTCTCTCTGCCCCTCGCCTGCTCACACTCTGTGTCTCTCCCTTTCTCAAAAATAAACATTAAAAAAATTTTTTTAATAAACTTAAAAGATACTTTTAAAAAGGAGACCATTTTTTTTTAATTTTTTTTTTCAACGTTTTTTATTTATTTTTGGGACAGAGAGAGACAGAGCATGAACGGGGGAGGGGCAGAGAGAGGGAGACACAGAATCGGAAACAGGCTCCAGGCTCCGAGCCATCAGCCCAGAGCCCGACGCGGGGCTCGAACTCACGGACCGCGAGATCGTGACCTGGCTGAAGTCGGACGCTTAACCGACTGCGCCACCCAGGCGCCCCAAGGAGACCATTTTTAATTTATGCAGCACAAAAAGGATAGACTGAGAAGTAATTCTCCCACCTCTGCCTACCACCCCCTCTCTGGGTTTTGTTTCCCTCAGAGAAAAACACATTGAATGATTTCTTGTCGGTCCCTCAGAAATACTGCATGTGGGGTGCCTGGGTGGCTCAGTCAGTTAAGCATCAGACTTCGGCTCACCCAGGTCATGATCTCACGGCTTGTGAGCCTGAGCCCCAGGTCGGGCTCTGTGTTGACAGCTCAGAGCCTGGAGCCCACTTTGGACTCTGTATCTCCCTTTCTCTCTGTTCCTCTCCTGCTCACACTCTGTCTTTCTCTCCTTCAAAAATAAATAAACATTCAAAACAAAAATTAAAAAAAAGGAAATACTGCATGTATATGCAAGCACATATATAAAAGCATTTCTTTGAAAGTAATGAAAGAGAGGGAAGGAGGGCGGGAGGGCAGGCAGGTACAGTAAATACGAAAAGACTGTTCTGCACAGTGTCTTTTGCACCCGAAATGCATCTTGGAAGCAGTGCCCTGCAGTTCATCAGGTACATTGTTCTTTCCAATGGCTGTGTGCTTTCCCACTGTATGGATATACCAAAATGTATATGGCCAGTCTTCTATTGATGGACATTTTGGGTTTTTCCAGTCTTTTTCACTTACATAAAAAAAAAAAATGCCAAAATAAATTTTGGCTTACAAAGCTTACAAAGGGGAATGCATCTGGCGGATGGATTCCTAGAAGTAGACTGACTGGGCTTTGGTTTCCACTGAGATGCGAAGAGAAAGTCCCTGCCTCGAACCGCTGCCTGGGAGCTTCCCCTTTCTAGCAAAAGCAGGAGTGGGGGGTGGCCCAGGAGGGGGCTCCACGTGGGGCTGTGAGAAATCACCAGGTCCCTGATTTTGGAGTGGCTGTGGGCCCCACCCCGCCCTGTAGCCTCATGGGGGGCATCCTGCCATCCCCCCAACTTGGCTGGGTGAAGATCAGCGCCTCAGTTTTCCCCGGAGCCGGAAGGAAGGATGGGCACGTCTAACTGAGGCACGGGGCAGTGCGCTGGCAGTTCTGGGCGCTTGTGGGCAAAGGGAGTCAGTCAAGAGCCCAACCAGGAGGCAGGGTCTTTGAAGGTCCAGGCCACCACCTGGGCCAGACAAACAGACGATGAGGCAAGTGGGAAATCCTGATATGGACAGAGAGGGGTGGGAAGGAAGAAGTAAAAGACTTGGGGCCGCTAAGACGGTGATGATGGTGGTCCCCCCCCCCCCCCAATGTTGCTTCCTGAGTCCCAGGTGTACTGGGTCTTGTACCTTACATTCACTGTCTCCTCGTCTCCCTTCAACCACACTTAGAAGGGGCCACTGTTGGCATCCCCCCTTCTCAGTTAAGGAAACGGAGATTAAGGTCACATAAGGACAGAGACAGTCAGAGCCAGCGAGTGGTGGGGCTTGAATTTGCGCTCGGGTCTGACACCAGAGCCCAGCTGCACTCTAACCGCTCACCGTCTGCAGCCGTGGTCAGATTAGGCACAGAAGCACCAGGGACCGTCGCAAGCCGCGCATGGAGTTTGTCTCAGCCGGGTGCAGCCTGAGTTACCAACGCCTCGGATGAGGAACCGAGGCTCAGAGACCGGAAGCCATCTGCTGGGGCCACATGAGGGAGTCTGGATTCGATCCTAGGTTTGGTGTTTTTGTTAAGATGCTATTCACGTACTATAAAAGTCACCCTTTAAAAGGGCATCTACTTCCGTGGCTGTAAAGATATTCACAAGGTGTGTAACCACCTTCACTATTTAATTCCAAAACGTCTTCATTACCCCAGAAAGAAGCACTGAATCCATGAGCAGTCACTCTCCAGTGTCCCCTGTCCCCAACGCCTGATAACCACTCATTTATTCTCTGTCTCTACGCGTTTGTCTTTTGCAGGCACTTCACAGAGAGGAAACCTCGAAACACGTGGCGTTTTGCGTCTGGCTTCTTTCTTAGCCTGACTTCTCAAGGTTCACCCGTGCTGTCGCTTGTATCGCTACCTCATTCTTTTTTATGACTGAATAATATCTTCTTGTGGACCTACCGTCTTCTGTTCATCCATTCATCCATCAGCGGACGTTTGGGTTGTTCCCACGTCTTGGCTATCGTGAACCATGCTGCTGTGAACGGTGTGTCCGAGTTTTCGCGTGAGCGTGTATTTTCAGCTCTTTGGGGTGTGTAAGGAGGAGTGGAATTGGGGTGTCATATGATAATTCTATGTTGAACTCTTAGAGGACCCACCAGACGGTTTCCAAGGAGGCTCTTCCGTATTAGATTCCTTCCGGCAATGCCTGAGGCTCCAGTTATTCCACTCCCATGCCAACCCTTGTTATTGTCTGCCCTTTTGATTACAGCCCCCCTAGTGGGTGTGGAGTGATACATCATCGTGGTTTTGATGTATGTTTTCCTAATGACTAATGATGCTGAGCGTCTTATCATGTGCGTGTTCGCCATTTGTATGTCTTCTCTGGAATGTCCATTCATGTCCTTTGCCCTTTTCTTTTTTTTAGTATTTTATTTTCAAGTGAACTCCACCCCCAACATGGGGCTCACACTCACAACCCCGGGACCAAGAGTCACATTCTCTTCTGACCGAGCCAGCCAAGTGCCCCCATCCTTTACTGATGTTTAAATTGGATCGTTTGTCTTTTTGGTCTTGGGCTGTAACCGTTCTTCGTGTTTCCTGATCCTAGATCCTTATTGTCTCCCATTCTTTGGCTTGTCTTTTCACTTCACTGATAGGGTCCTTTGGAGTACCGAAGTGTGTAATTGTGATGACATCCAATGTATCTACTGTTTCTTGGATTATTTGTGCTTTAGGCGTCATCTCTAAGAAACCATTGCCGTATCCAAGGGTATGAAGACTTATCCTTATGTTTTCTTCTAAGAGTTTATATTCTTACCTCTTTCATTTTGGTCTTAGATCTATTTTGAGTTAACCTTTGTATATGATGGGAGGTAGGGGTCCAACTTCATTCTTTTGCAGCTGTGCCAGCGTCACTGGTTGAAAAGACTATGGTTTCCCCCACTTTATTGTCTTGGCACCGTTGGGGCACCTGGGTGGATCGGTTGATTGAGCATCTCTTGATTTCAGCTCAGGGCATCATCTTGCAGGTCACGGGATTGAGCCTTGCGTCGGGCTCCGAGCCGACTGTGTGAAGCCCGCTTGGGATTCTCTCTCCCCCTCTTGTAATTGTTTTGGCACCTTGTCAAAAGTCACTTGTATGCAGTAATTTCTGGACTCTCAGTTCTAGTCTCTTGAACTTCCTATCTATCCTTAGGCCAGTACTACACCGTCTTGATTACCGCCCGTGATTACCGCCCGCAATTACCACCCTACCGCCCTTACGGCCTCCGTTTTTTTTTTAATCTTTTAAATTTTCACATGAGATCTTTCAAACATACAGAAAAGTAAAATAAATCTTGGGACCCACAATCTAGATTTAATGGGAGTTGATACTTTGCTATCTTTTGGTTTGTATTTTGGTTCATTTCTCTCTCTTTCTTCATGAAGAAGTAAAATATTTGTAGTACAACCAAAGCTACCTTACCCTACGCCCATCCATTTCCCCTCCCTTGCTTTCCAAGCGTAACCACAAACCGCCACACTGAAGCTGCTGGGGGGCGCTCCCAAGGATGTCAGTATCCTTTTATAGCTTTATAAGTAAAGACGGTATTGTTTTGTGTACCTTACATAAGTAACCTTTCGCAACTTGCTTATTTCACTCAAGTTCATGTTTGTAAACTTCTTTTCCATTTTGATCCACATGGATCTAGCACATTTGCTTTCACTGTTGTGTGTAGCAAATTTTATTTTGGATGGATCTATTATTTATTTATCCACTCCCCTGGCAATGGACATTTAGGTTGTTTCCAGATGATCACTAATACTAAGAGTTCTGTAATGAATGGACATCCTTGTCTGGGTCTTCCGATTCCCTTCATCTTTTTGCTTTTTTTTTTTTTTTTTTCCTAAACTTGGTTCTCCTCTGAGGAACCTGCTTCCCCTGCAGGCTTCTTAGCAGTGGCTGTTCTCACCATGGGGCCAAGGCTGGGATAAGCATCCTCCTTGCTCTCCAAATCTACTTCCAAGCTAGCCATTCTTCTTCTCTCCTCCTTGAAGCCCCTAGATTCTTTGAAATGGATGTCGCCAGACTTTACCGCCCCTTACCATTTCTGGTCGCAGCCCTCTCCACCCCCACTTGCTGACAGTTGTAGCTCCCGGATCGTAGTCATTCTCTCCAATGTGATTCTGTCCCAATACTGGTGATTTCGACAACCACCTTCTCGGCTCCATGATCTCCTCTACTCCGATGAACTTATCTTCCACCCACCTCAGCCCCTCACTCCCAAGGTCATACCCTTGACCACATCATAACCCATAACTGCACTGGGCGTAATCTCGATTTCAGACACTTCTCACCAACCACCACCGTCTATCAGTCCAGTTTACTGACTTTGAGTATCCAGTTCCAACATCCTTCCACCCCTCCCAGACCAATCCTGTCCCCTTTCCTTGTCTCTTGCTCCCTGCTCCGGTCCTTACTTCTCTCCTTACCGAGTCCAACTTCCAGTCTTTCATTGCAAACATCGTTTGCCTATGCCCTCAGCTCTCTTGCCCAAATAACTTCAACTCCCAATCTCCTTGCTGCCTCCTGGCACAATTACGACTGGAGTGAAACCCAGCGCTCCATTCAGTGCACCTGCACCAGTGCAGATGGACATGGCTGGAGAGAGGTACGAAGTCATTCCAACTGTCCATTCAAGATCACCAGTCTCCCGTGGTCCTTTGGTGCTGCCCAACAGTCCTACCACATTTCCCTGGCTCCTTCACCCTCCCTCCCTCTGCCCCCGAGTCATTTCATTCTCTCTTCCCTCCACTCAAACCTTCAACCCTTCCTCCTCAGTCTTCACTCTCAGCTGATGACCCTGATTCTGATTTCCCCAAGAAAAGTTATCAGAAGTTATCAGCCGCGGCATCTGCCCACCGCCATGCATCTCCCTTGCTTGACTAATCCCCTCTCCTACTCAAGGACATTACTGTCCATTTTCCCATTTCTTCCTGGCAGCATCAGTTTCCCCTCTCTTCTGGAGCATCTCATCTGCATGTACCATAGTGTTATTTCTCCTGTCTTAAGAAAACAGTGTCTTGACCCAACGTCATGTTCAGACACTGCAATTTACAGCAAAACTCAGAAGCAGAGTCTACACCTGCTACCTCCAGTTCCCCTCCTCCAATCTCTGCATCCCAATTCTGATTCTGAAGATCCCCTGGGAATTCTCTGTGATGGCAGATTCATGAAAGGAAGACCCACCCCAGGGAGAAGGATGGGGGATGAAACATTGGCGCCATTGTATTTCTAAAGTACAGAGAGAGGTTTAAGAAAATATTTTCAGTTAATGTGAGATGGAGAAATTGTTAAACACACGAAGGATATACGTTCTGTTGTAGCTTAAAAAAAAAAAAAGACCATTGGAAGCAGGTAAGCTAACGTGCTAGAAAATGTAACACCAGATGCTGTAACAAATAAGACTCCAACTAAATAAGGGCTCAATCATGATAGATGTTTATTTCCCACCACATAGGGTCCAAAATGGGTGCTCCCGATTGGTGGGCAGCTTTTCTGCAAGTGGTGATTCGAGGGCCCAGGGCCCTTCCATCTGTGGCTCTGCTCTTGTTAACAGGTCACTGCGTTCATCCGCATGAAGCCAAGGATGGGCAGACGGAATAGAACGTGAAGCAGGAGAGCTTTTCCGGTCCAGGCCTGAGGGCTGGCACGTCGGCTCTGCTCACATCCCACTGACCAGAATTTAGACCCGGTCAGGTGGCTTCACCTGACCGCAAGGGAGGCTGGGAAACAAAATCTGGCTGAGTGCCCAAGAAGAAGAGGAAACAGGTTTGAGGATGAGCCAACCAGTCTTTGCAAATAATGAGCTATCAAAGTCCCGCAAGGAGCGGTGGCCGGGCGAGGAGAAGGTGATTTATCCTCCAGCACCTTATTCTGAGCCGAGCACTGGCTCTGGCCTGGAATCAGAGAGCAAACCCCCTTGTAAAACCGCAATTGCTTTCTTCCTCTTAGAAAAGCCAGCAGTCCTGCACATTCTGTCTATCCCTTCCGCCATTTTGATATGTTTTGGGGCATCCGGTTTGGGCTTTCATTATTCCATAAAACAAGAGACACCTTAAAACTTGCAGAACGGGTCTACTGTGGCTACACCCCAAAGTTTCAGAGATCCTGACTCTGACTCAGCTCTGCCACCGCCTGGCAGTGAGAGCTTGGCTGAAAAAGCCTCATGCCCCTTGGGCTCAGGTTCAAGTCCTGTGAAATGGGGATTAGTAATGCTCGCGCTGCCAGATTGTTTCAAGACCAAAGACTTACTTGTTCATTCTCTGCTCCCTATGATCCTCACCATAGCCCTTTGGGGTTGAAATGGGTGGCCATTGCCCATTTCACAGACGGGGAAAGGCTGAGCTGGAGAGGCGACATGCCTGGCCCAGGGAAATCCCAGTTTGTGATCCCCAAACAAGTGGTGGCAGCTGGTGGGCTGCCTGGGTGGCTCAGTCGGTTAAGCGTCCGACTTCAAGTCGGGTCATGATCTCACAGGTTGTGGGTTCGAGCCCCGCTTCGGGCTCTGTGCTGACAGCTCAGAACCTGGAGCCTGCTTTGGATTCTGTGTCTCCCTTTCCCTCTGTTCCTCTGCCTCTCTCTCTCTCTTTCTCAAAAATAAAAGGTTTAAAAATAAATTTTTTTTTAAAGAGGTGGTGGCTGGAACGAAAAGAGGAGATGATACCTTCCAGGGAACAAAGTAGAAGAGGGTGAGGAATGATGTGGAAGGAAGAGAGGAGAAAATCCATGGAAGTACATCCCCAAATTCAAGGTTCTTTCCATAGTGGCTCTTAACCTTCATTTGCATGTCACTTGTTTGCCCTGATGCCCAGTGATCTGGGTACAGAGGGAGGACAACAGAGACGTAGGAGGAGCTAAGGGCACCTGGAATCCCCAGGAGCCTTCGGGCAGGAGGACGACCGAGAAGAATATCTCTTGAGGAAAGGATCCTCCAGGACCACCCACAAAGAAAAGGGACACTCTCCTTGCATTTCTTCTAGTCTGAGCTCCAGGGCGTGGCTGCTCTCGGGATGCTGTCTCTGCTACATGGGCCTGGACCCCTTATCTGGAAAGAGAGAATGATCAAAAAAAGAAATGTGACAAAATGTTAACAGTGACTCAGGGTGCTGGGAAGCCACGACTTCATCATACTATTTTTGTGGGATTGCCGTGAATCTGAAATCACTTCAAAACAAAAGGTAACAAATAAATTAGAAGACTATTAGCACCTAGAAGCCCCCTCATGACCTCTTCCAACCCCTAGTCTCTCAAGGGAAGAGACTCCGTTCATTTTTCTGATTCCTATATGGTATTTCATTATAAGAATTTATATACGGCTGGGACTTCTGCAATGACCAAGGAACTCTGAAAACACTCCCTACCAAACAACAATGATAAAACTGTGCCAAATGGTTGGGGCACCCGGGTGACTCAGTTGGTTAAGTGTCCGACTTCAACTCAGGTCATGAGTTTGCAGTTTGTGGGTTTAAGCCCCGCGTCCGGGCTCTGTGCTGACAGCTCGGAGCCTGGAGCCTGCTTCGGATTCCGTGTCTCCCTCTCTCTCTGCCCCTCCCCCATTTGCCCTCTGTCTCTCTCAAAAATAAACATTAAAAAAAACTGTTTGTTTGTTTTTTAAAGAACCATTTGCAAACTGGAAGCTGATCCAAACCATCTGCAGTAGGCAGATTAATGACCTCCCAGAGATGCCACATCCTAATCCCTGGACCCGGTGAGGATGCTGTTCCACGCAAGGGGGAATTAAGGTCACAGATGAGAATAAGGGTGTTAATCAGACAGCCAGACAATAAAGAGATTATCCTGCGTTAACTGGGTGGACCCGGGGTAATCACAAGGGTTCCTTAACTGTGCAAGAGGGAGGCAGTGTGAGACAGATTTGACTGGTCGTGGCTGGCTTTGAAGGTGGAAGGGGGACTCTAGCCAAGGAATTCGGGCAGCCTCTAGGAGCTGGAAAAGGCAAGCAAACATCCTCCTCTAGAGCCTCCAGAAGGAATCCAGCCCTCCAGCACCTTGATTTTAGCCCAGTGAGACCCATTTTGGATTTCTGACCCATAGCACTGGAAGACAATCAATTTGTATTATTTTCAGCCCTAAGTTGGTGATTATTTCTTATAGCAGCAATAGAAAACTAATACAACACTCAAGAAATTGAGAGAGGTGCTGGGGTGGCTCCGTCATTTAAGCGTCTAATTCCTGATCTTGGCTCAGGTCGGGATCTCGCGGTTCCTGGGATTGAGCCCTGTGTCGGGCTCTGTGCTGACAGCACAGAGCCTGCTGGGGAGTCTCTCTCTCTCCCTTTCTCTCTGCCCTCCCCCTCTCAAAATAAATAAACTAAAAAAAAAAAAAATTGAGAAATGTCTACTCAAGAAAATCTCTTGAACCATGAGTCTATAGTGTTCAGTCTGAGTCTGCAGCCCTGTCTCTCTTCCCCTCAGCCCGATGGTGTAGAAGGTCTATCAAAGCGGTGGGAAAGGGGTGCCATTATTTGGAGCAAATGCAGAAAATTCCATGCCCTGAGACATTGTCAAAAACAATAGTGATCTCAGTCATACCATGGGGGAGGCAGATATCACAGCTAGTCTGAGGTCTCGTTACTGGTTGGGTAAAGCTGTAGACCCACAGACTAGCCACAAATGTAATAAGAAAGCCTGGGCAATGGCACAGCCAAAGTGGCCGACCTTATTTTAAAAGGTACAAAAGAGGGGCGCCCGGGTGGCTTGGTCGGTTAAGCATCCGACTCTTGATCTCGGCTCAGGTCACGGTCTCACAGCTTGTGGGATCGAGCCACGCTGTTGGCATGGAGCCTGCTTGGGATTCTGTCTTTCTGCCCCTCCCGATCCCGGGGGCTCTCTAGAGAAGAAAAGAAAGAAAGAAAGAAAGAAAGAAAGAAAGAAAGAAAGAAAGAAAGAAAGAAGGGAGGGAGGGAGGGAGGGAGGAAGGAAGAAAGAAAGAAAGAAAGAAAGGAGGGAGGGAGGAAGGAGGAAAGAAAGAAAGAAAGAAGAAAGAAAGAAAGAAACTTTAGGGAAAAAAGGTACAAAAGAATAAACAGTGAAGGGCGCCTGGGTGGCTCCGTCAGTTATGTGTCCAACTTCCCTCAGGTCATGATCTCGCAGTTCATGAATTTGAGCCTTGCATCAGGCTCTTTTCTGTCTCTGCCTCTCCCCCGCTAGTTCTCTCTCTCCCTCTCTCTCAAAACAAACTTAAAAAAAAATAAACAGTGAACAATTCTCCTCCATCCCTGACCCGTTTCCTTCCCCAGAAGCAACTGCTGTGACTAATTCCTCATGCAGCCCGGAGGGAATTTTCTGCGTACGTAAGCAGATATATATAAGTAATTTCTCCTGCCCTTCCTAATGCTGCAGTCTTCTCTGCACACTGCTCTGTTCCTTTTAGCCCCCCATTTTACAATAGATTTCAGTGGCCTGGAAGAGTGCATGGTTTTGGGTTTTGGGTTTTGTTTTTGTTTTTTTTTCAAAGAATTTACTTTTAAGTAATCTCTACACCCAACGTGGGGCTCGAACTCACAACTCCGAGATCAAGAGTCACGTGTTCCACCGATTAAGCCAGCCAGACTCCCCAAGAGTACATGGTTTACAAGAGTACATGAATACCTGTAGATCAGGTCATTTGACACAAGGGGAAACTGAGGCCCAGAGAGGTCTAGAACCCAGTCTTATCTCACATTCTGAAGCTCATTCCTCAAGTTAGAGGGTGAAATCGGCAGGAAAAAACTGTCCCTGCTCAGACATATTATTTAAAACAAATCATTCATCAAATGAGATAAAACAGGCCAAGATTTATTTGTTTGTTTTAGGAAACCGTGGCGTCTCAGAAGGGGGAGAGGAAATCAGAGCTTCTCAAGTACAAAATGGAAAAGAGAAACCCCTGCTTTCCCTAGGGGGTCATCTGAGAGCCAGTGCCTGCCCCCCTCATGGATTGCTAATCTTCCGGCCCAAACTGGGGCCAAATCTGCTGAGCCTGTTTCAGCTATGTCGCAATAGCTGTGTGGCGTTGAGCAAGTCGCCTTCCCTCTCTGGGCCTCCAGGCCAATCTTCTCCAAGGAGGTCCTCTCTATGCCTCAACAGCCAGAGTGTGTTTCTCCCTCTTCTGGGCTCCCACACACATGCTTTACAACCACCCTCCCTCTGCCCCCACTTTCCCCCTTGCTCTCAAACTATCTTTAATTAATTTGAGTACTTACAGTGTTCTGGGTCTATGCCAAGCATTCTTCATGTGACAGAGTCTCAGAACAATACTGAGGAGAAGGGAGAATCTGGACACATTTTACAGATAAAGAAACTGAGGTTTCAAGAGATCAAAAAACTTCCCTTATGTCACACAGCTAGTTAGTGTTGGGGACAGAAATCATACCTGGCCAGCTCTGCCGACTTTGGGTCCCTAAGGTGACCTATCGCTCCCTTGGGCCTTGATATTAAAGTGTAAGCTTAGGCTACTTCACATCAACCCCCGAAGAGGCTGAGCCCAGAGAGGGAAAGCAGATTGTCCAAAAACACACAGCCACTGGGGCAGAGCCGAAAGTGAACCATTTCCTTAGGCCTTTTGGGTATTTGTCCTGTGCTGGATGTTGGGGACACGGAGGTAAATAGAACGCCTGCTGGTTGCCTCCAAGTTGCTTACAGATCTCACCTATGCCACCGTCGAAGCCAGGTACCGAGGAATAAGTACAGTTCAGGCACCGTGTGCCTCACATATTCTTCACAGCGACCCATGAGGAAAGGCGCTCTTGTCCCACTTGACAGATGGGGAGACTGAGGCTCGGAGGGGTGAAGGAAGGGCAGCCCTGGAGCTGGAGCTCTGGCCTGATCCCAACCTACTGTCCTAACCACCCCGCCGCCCTGCTGCCCTGGCTTGGGAACGCGCAGCACTGTGAATGAATGGGGGCGGGGGCCGCATATAACACTTCATAACAATTATGATTTTCAGTGGGGTGTTGTCACTGGCCGACCCTCCTCCCCGGGCCTGGGCAAGAAGAGTAGAGTTTGGACGGAGGGCTCAGGATCATTCCTGGCCCTTCGCCATCCCAGGGAGAGCAGCCAAACTCCTTCCTCAGACAGGAAGGTGACTCAGATGTTCCTTCAGGACAGTCCCAGTCCAGCTTGAAATCCCAGCACATCAGGCTGGCCCAACCAGCAGCAACCAGTCTTTCCCCAGAGAGTGGTCTGTGGAGGGTAAGTCCCCAGGTGATTTCCCTGGCAGGGAGAGATGGGGCTTTCAGCAGCTGAGGAACAATTAGGGAAAACTTTCACTCCTGGGAATGGCCGAGTTGGGGAAACTGAGGTGAGGGAAGAGCAGTGATTTATCCGGAGTCCCACAGAAAGTCAGAGGCTGAGGCAACCCTCATCTGGAGCACCGAACAGCTCTGGGATAAGTCTGCTGTGTGCTTGAGGCTGGCGACACCATGCTGGACGAGGCCCAGGGCCTGCTTGGAAACGTTCATGGCTCGATGTAGAGTGACGTCATCAGTGGGCAAAGACAGCATGGCGTGTCCACGCCAAGGTGGAAAGAAGGGGCAGCCTGGTGGCCCAGAGAAGGATGCCATGGAACTCTGCCTGGTGCGGGGAGGGGAGCATAGAGGGGAAGCGCTCGTATCCACCTGGAAGGATGCATTTTGTAAGGTGGAGAAGGGAGGAAGGGCATTGCAGTAGGAGGGAACAGCATGACATAAAGCTCAGAGGTGGGATCTCGCCCAAGGACTGCGGAAGGCAGCAGAGCGGAACGTGTGCGATGAGAGCCCGCATTTTGGAATCAAGCTGCTTAGGCTTGAATCCTGGCTCTATCGCTTACAGCTGTGGACCTCGGCAAGCAACCTAACCCTTTGGCGCCTGTTTCCTTCTCTGCAAAATGGGGAAAACAAGAGCACCCAGCTCAGAGGACTTTTGTGAAGATGAAATAAACGCATCCACAGGAGAAGGGAGTGGGGCAGAGTTAACAATGGCTACTATTCACATGGAAATTGGGCTCGGGGAGAGTTTCAGTGCCGGCCAGCGCTCTGTCCTCCGAGCTCAGCTCTATCTTGCTCTTTTGGGGCTCCACGAAACCTTTCCCCACGTCACCCGATGTTCAAGACCCCCTGAAGCATGGGGTGGAGAGAGGGAGCTTCTGGGGAAAGGACTAGTGGAGTTTCGGGAAAATGCCAGCTGCAGGATCGGGCTCCCACCCTGGAGGTTAGGACCAGAGAGAGGAGATTCTCTAAGGAAGATGGCAATATAGGAATGGACGGAACAGAGGGGTCCACCTCACGCAGTGGCCCTCTGGCCTAAGAGCTCTGGAAGATTCTTGCAGAACAGGTCAGCTGGAGAGGGAGGTCACAGACAGATTCATGGCCATCTGTAACACAGAAAGAATTTCCTGGACCTCCCAGGCAGGGACATGGAACACTCACAGGCAACCGGGGTGGGGAACAGTGAGCAAGGGCAGGGAGGCCCTGGGGCTCCCTTGAGCAGCTGAGTCCCCTCGCTTGGTCTGGGGAAGGCAGGAGGTCTCTAGTCACCAGCCTACCTCGCCCAGCCCGGGGGTATGGAACCAGAGGAGGCAGCCACCTTCCTAAGCCGACTGGAGGGTCAGTAGAAGAGCCCCATCGGAGCCAGTGTCATTGAGGAACAGGACGTGCTCACGACTTCTGGGATGGGGACATGTCATAGGGACACACAGGAAACAGGACTTCAGGAGATGGGATGGTCTCTAAGGATCCTATTGCGGGGTCCCCCGCCCTCAGGAATGGGACCTCCTGCTTCCTGTGCCGGGCACTCTGCCATCTTGACATCTTGGTGCCTTGGCTTCTCCTCGGGTCTGGATCTTTTTCTGTGGCTGCTGCTGCAGTCTGCCTAGGCCAGCCGTGGCTCCCACCTCCTCACATCCCTCACTGTGCACGGCCCCTACTCACTGCTTTCCCTCCGGTGGTCTCGGCTTCTGTGCCACTCTCTTCGTGTCCGAAGCACAGTGGGTTTGGGGCTGACACTCTTCAAGAGGGGTGCCTTCCCAAGAATTGTCCTTTCAACTGACTGATGATTTAATATCTAATTGATTTATTTATTCTAAAATACATAAATACTGAATGTATTGTTTAGCATGGTTGCTGCATCCAAGGTCAATAATCAAACGTTAATTCTATTTCTTTTTTTAATTTATTTTTATTTTTTTAATGTCTGTTTATTTTTGAGAGAGAGAGACAGCGCAAGTTGGGGAGAGGCAGAGAGAGAGAGAGGGAGACACAGAATCCGTATCAGGCTCCAGGCTCTGAGCTGTCAGCACAGAGCCCAACACGGGGCTCAGACTCATAGACTGTGAGATCATGACCTGAGCCGAAGTCAGACGCTTAACCGACTGAGCCACCCAAGCACCCCAAAAGTTAATTATATTTCTATAAACAAGTAACATACAAATATATACTTGAATTTTAAAATGGAAACTAAAAATTGTAACTGATATTTTCAAATGTTATACAATACCAGAGATAATTGAAAACCTAGAGATAAATCTAATAAAAATTATACAAGAGCTCAACACTGAAAACTGCAGAATGTTTTGGAAAATAAAATTAAAGAAAAGCTAAACGAATAGAGGAATAAACCATGATCATGGATGGGAAGATTTAATATTGTAAAGAAGTCCACTTCTGACTTCTTCAAATTGGTCTATAGATTTAATGCAATTCCAGTAAAAAAAAATCACAAGATGGGTTTTTATTACATACAGATTCTAAAATATAAATGGAGAGGCAGAAGACCTAAAATGGCCACAGAAATTTGAGGAAGAAAAACAAAGTTGGAGGACATACCCATTAGATTCAAGAAAAAGGAGGAGGGGGAGGACGGGAAGGAAGAGGAGGAGGGGGAAGAGGAGGAGGAGGGGGAGGAGGAGAAGGGAAGGGGAGGAGGAAGGGGAGGGGAAAGGGAAGGGGAAGGAGGAGCAGGAGGAGGAGGAGGAGAAGAAGGAGGAGGAGAAGGAGGGCACCTGGATGGCTCAGTTGGTTAAGTGTCAGACTCTTGATTTCAGCTCAGGTCACCATCTCATGGTTGGTAAGTTCGAGCCCTACATCGGGCTCCCTGTTGTCAGCTCAGAGCTCAATTTGGATCGTCTGTCTCCCTCATGTCTCTTCCCTTCCCCGTTCTCTCTCTCTCTCTCTCTCTCTCTCTCTCTCTCAAACTAAATAAACAAGCAAACAAACATTTAAAAAATAGAATAAAAAACAGGAAACATCTTCATGATGATGAAGTAGAAGACCTCTTAATTGGCAATATTAAAAAGTACTAACTAGGGGCACCTGGGTGGCTCGGTCAGTCGAGCGTCCGACTTCAGCTCAGGTTATGGTCTCGCAGTTTGTGAGCTCGAGCCCCAGTCGGGCTCTGTGCTAACAAACAGCTCAGAGCCTGGAGCCTGCTTTGGATCCTGTATCTCTCTCTCTTTCTCTCTCCCCCACCCCCAGCCCCACTCATGCTCTGCCTCTATCTCTCAAAAATAAATAAATGTTAAAAAAAGTTTTTTTTTTTTTTAAGTACTAACCATAAGGGGGGAAAAAAACCCTGATAAATTAGACTACATTAAAACAAAAATGTGTGTTTATCAGAAAATACTGTTACAAAAAAAGTGAAAAGTCAAAAGGTGGGATAAAAAAAACCCTCCTATCTAGAATATACAAAGAAGTCCTACAAAAATCAATAAGAAAATGACAGACTAGTTAAGGGGGAAAAGGGGCAGAAACGCTTGAACCAGCATTTCCCGAAGAGGATTTCCAAATGGCCAAAAAACAAAAACAAAGCAAATTTGAAATGGTGTCCAATTTTATTAGTCATCAGGGACATGCAGATTAAAACCATAATGAGGCACCATTACGTACCCATCAAAAAAGCTGAAAATAAAATGACAGATAATCCAAGTGTCAGCAAGGATGCAGAGCAACTTCATACACTGCTGATAGAGATGTAATTGGGGAAGACCCAGGAAAATTCCTTGGCGGTATTTACCAAAGGCGAATGTATGCATAATTCCACTGTTAGATATACACCTACAAGAAATGTGTGCAGATGTCCACCAAGTGACATATACAAGAATGTCCACATTAGCAGAATCTATAATCGCTCCAAACTGGAAACTACCCAAATGTCTATCAGCAGTAGAACAGATAAACAAATTGTATGTTCTTTGGGTTGTGGTTGTTTTGTTTTGGACCAGGTCTTTTTACTTTGTTTTTAAGTGTACAATTCAATGATTCTTATTTATTTTTAATGTTTTTTTTTTAATTTTTTTAATGTTTATTTATTTTTGAGACAGAGGGAGGCAGAACATGAGTTGGGGAGGGGCATAGAGAGAGGGAGACACAGAATCTGA
Source organism: Panthera uncia (assembly GCF_023721935.1). Classification (NCBI taxonomy): domain Eukaryota; kingdom Metazoa; phylum Chordata; class Mammalia; order Carnivora; family Felidae; genus Panthera; species Panthera uncia. The sequence goes on along the minus strand of NW_026058170.1, from coordinate 15,169 downwards.
AACAGGCTCCAGGCTCTGAGCTGTCAGCACAGAGCCCTACGCGGGGCTCGAACTCACGAACTGTGAGATCATGACCCCAGACGAAGTCGGACGCTTAACTGACTGAGCCACCCAGGCGCCCCAATGTTTTATTTATTTTTGAGAGAGAGCACAAGCAGGAGAGGGACGGGGGCGGGGGGCTGGCAGAGGATCTGAAGCGGGCTCTGCGCTGACAAGCAGCAAGCCCGACCTGGGGCCCAAACTCACGAACCCAACTGGGAGATCATGACCTGAGCGGAGGTCAGAGGCTCAACCGATTGAGCCACCCAGGCACCCTCAATTCAATGACTTTTGCTAAATGTACCGAGTTGTGCAACCATGACCACAAATCTTTAGCACATTCCATTAAACCTTGGAAGGGCCCTCACGCTTGTCTGTAGTCATTTCCCTTTCTATTTCCCCAACCCCCGTCAACGACTAAACTAATGATTTTCTCTACGGATTTGCCTTTTCTGGACAACGCACAGACATGGAATCATCCTGTCTGGCTACTTTCACTTAGCATAGTGTGTTGGAGTTTCATCCATGTTTTAGCATGTATCAGTACATCATGCCTATTTGTGGCTGAATTACAGCGTTCCATCACACGTGTATACTATATTTTGTTTCTTCGTTCATCCATCGTTCATCCATCGATGGACACTTGGGTTGTTTCCACTTTGGGGCTATTATGAATAATGCTGCTTTGAACATTGATATTTATTTTTATATAGATTTTTTTTAAGTTTATTTATTTATTTGGAGAGAGACAGAGAAAGCGCGAGCGGGAGAGGGGCAGGGAATGAGGGAGAATCCCAAGCAGGCTCCAAGCGGATCAGCACAAGCCAACGCAGGGCTCGAACCCACGGAACTGTGAGGTGATACCCTGAGCCGAAATCCAGAGTCGGACGCTTAACTGAATGGGCCCCCCGGGGGCCCCTGAACATTTATATTTAAGTGTTTGTATAGACCTACGTTTTTATTTCTCTTTGGTAAATGTTAGAAACATCACACAGAACATTTTTGTTTAACTTCTTAAGAAACTGCCAAACTTCTCCCAACTGAACGTTATCATTTTACATTTCCACCATCAATTTATGAGGGTTCTAGTTTCTTGCTAACACTTGCTATTATCTGTCTTTTTTTATTACGGTAATTCTTGAGGTACAAATTGGTATCTCATTGTGGTTTATATTGAACTAATGACTAAAGGTGTTGAACACCTTATCATATGCTTACTGGATGCTCATATGGCTTCTTCAGGGAATATCTATTCAGTTATTTTCCCTGATTTTTTTTATTTTTATTTTTTAATTTTATTTTTTATTTTTTAAAATTTACATCCCAATTAGCATATAGTGCAACAATGATTTCAGGAGTAGATTCCTTTTCCCCTTCCCCATTGAGCCCATCCCTCCTCCCACAACCCCTCCAGCAACCCTCAGTTTGTTCTCCATCTTTATGAGTCTCTTCTGTTTTGTCCCCCTCCCTGTTTTTATATTATTTTTGTTTCCCTTCCCTTATGCGTCTCTTCAAGTCCTCGTATGCGTGAAGTCATATGATTTTTGTCTTTCTCTGACTAATTTCGCTGAGCATAATACCCTCCAGTTCCATCCACGTAGTTGCAAATGGCAAGATTTCATTCTTTTTGATTGCTGAGTAATACTCCATTGTATGTATATACCACATCTTCTTTATCCATTCAGCCATCGACGGACATTTGGGCTCTTTCCATACTTCGGCTGTTGTTGATAGTGTCGCTAGAAACATGGGGGTGCATGTGTCCCTTCGAAACAGCACACCTGTATCCTGTGGATAAATGCCTAGTAGTGCAATTGCTGGGTCGTAGGGTAGTTCTCTTTTTAGTTTTTTGAGGAACCTCGATACTGTTTTCCAGAGTGGCTGCACCAGCTTGCATTCCCATATTTTCCCTAATTTTTTAAAAGATTTTCATTTTAAGTAATCTCTACACCCAAGGTGGCACTCAAACCCACAACCTCAAGATCAAGACTCACATGGTCTACTGACTGAGCCAGACAGGAGCCCCTGTTTTGCCTGTTTTTAAATTGGGTTACTTGTCTTCCTGTTTCAGGGTCATAAGTGTTCTACAAAGTATTCTGTACACCTCTAAGCACATACAGAATTTGTGAATGTTTTCTTCTAGTGATTAGATTTTCTGAATGGTGACTCATAAAGTATTACGTTTTGATGAAATCCAGTTAATTAATTTTTTAATTTTATGAATTGTGCTTTTGCTGTCACATCTAAGAAGCCCTTGCCTAACCCAAGGTCACAGAGATTTTCTCCTAAATGCTTTACAGTTTTAACTCTACATTTTGGTCTCTGATCCATTTGGGGTTAAATTTTGTGACTGGTTTGCCCAATATCATTCTTTTGCATGTGTGTATCCAGTTGTCCCAACTCCACTTGCTGAACAGACTAATCTTTTTCCATTGAATTACCTTGGCTCCTTTGTTGAAAATCAACTGACCATAAATTTAAGCGTTTATTTCTGGGCTCTCACTCCTATTCCATCGATCTACATGTCTCTCCTTACTCAGTCCCACACTCTTCTTTATTACTGTTGATTTACAGAAAGTTTAGCAATTGGGAAGTTATGCCCTCTGGCTTTATTATTCTTTTTCAAGATTGCTTTCACTAATCTGGGCCATTTGTCTTTTAATATACCTTTTAGAAACAGCTATTCCATTTCTGCCAAAAAAAAAAAAAAAAAAAGAAGGAAAAGAAAGAAAAAGAATTTGAATTTAGTAAGAATTGAGTTGGATCGATAGGTCAAATAGAAGAGAAATTGCCTATTGAATATGTCCTCCAACCCATAGACATAGAATGTCTATTTATTTAGATTTCTTTAATTTCTCTTGGCAAAGACTTATAATAGTCACTGTACAAATCTTCTTACACTGTGTTGTTAAATTTATCCCAAAGTATTTTATTCTTTTTGGTACTGTTGTGAATGGAATTGTTTTCCTAATTTTATTATTGGATTATTCATGAGTAGTATATAGAAATATAGTTGATTTTTACATATTGCTCTTCCAGTCTACAATCTCACAGCATTACTTTTGTTTCCAGTAGGGTTTCTAGTGGGGTTTGTTTGTTTGTTTGTTTGCTTGTTTGGGTTTTTTGTTTGCTTGTTTTTTGCTAGTTCCCTGAAATGTTTCTGTGTATATAATCATGTCATCTACAAATGGGGATAATTTACTTCTTCCTTTCCAATCTGGATACGTTTTATTTCTCTCTGTTGCTTAATTTTCTGGCTAGCACCTCTAACCCGTTGTCAAATAAAGGAGGACAGAGCAGAAATCCTTGTCTTGTTCTTGATCAGCGGGGGAACATATCCAGTCTTTCATCATTAAGTGTGATGTTAGCTGTGGGCTTCTCATAGATGCCCTTTATCAAGCTAAGGAAGTTCCCGTGTATTCTTGTGTTGAGTTGGTGTGTGTGTGTGTGTGTGTGTGTGTGTGTGCTTTTTTTTTTAATCACAAAGGGGCATTGCATTTTTTCAAATTCTCACCTTTTGTAAATGTAGTGCCTGTTAAATTTTTTAAAAATATGTATAATGAGGGGAGCTTGGGTGGCTCAGCCAGTTAAGCATCTGACTTCAGCTCAGGTCATGATCTCACGGGTTCGTGGATTCGAGTACCACATGGGGCTCTGTGCCGGCAGTACGGATGGAGTCTGCTTCAGATCCTCTATTTCCCCTTCTCTCTGCCCCTCTTCCCACCTCTCTCTCAAAAATAAAAACATTAAAAATATTTTAATGTGTATAATGTAAAAAATGTGTAAAGTATTGAAATTCATCATTCTGGCATGTTTACAATGATAAAGGGGCGCCTGGGTGGCTTAGTCAGTTAAGTATCCGACTTCGGCTCAGGTCATGATCTCCCAGTCCATGAGCTCGAGTCCTGCCTCGCGTTCTGTGCTGACAGCTCAGAGCCTGGAGCCTGCTTCGGATTCTGTGTCTCCCTTGCTCTCTACCCCTCCCCCACTCACACTCTGTCTCTCAAAAATGAATAAATGTTAAAAAAAAAAAGTTTTAATAATATAACAGTGACCGCAGTTTTAATTTCCTTGTAACACACTGAGGTTCAAAGAAGAAAACCCCCAAAGGGTAGGATGTCTGGCCAGAGACTTCCTGATGTCTGCAGGAAGAAGAGGGGGAGACAGAAAGAAAAGCATATATGGTTGGAAAATTCAATCCTTATCAGGAAAGGTACGAAAAGGATAGTGAAAGCTTTCTTCCTGCCCAGAGGTAATCTCTGATAATAGCTTTCTGTGATTCATTGCTTTGCGGGGGAGGGGGAACATGCGGGAGATGAAAACAAAAACAATTATGAAAGGAAGAAATAGAAAACTGGCTTGTGAACCCAAGTTCCCGTTTCATTTAACCCCTTATGTCTTGTAGGACCTGTTTCGGCAAGTCCTGGTCTCCATTCTCCTTGGCCAGGAATGCAAGCCAGGAGGCCTCCTGGAAGCAACATTCCTGTCTTCCAAAAGTTAGACCGTGACATCCCCAGCTGGCTCCTGGCGAAAGGGAGGCCACCTAGGGCCTGCGCAGCCTCAGGTCCTGTCCCCTGGCAAATAACTTCTCTCCCTGGCTGTGGCCACCATGGTCATCTCTCAGCAGAACCACAAGCATCTCCCTGGCCAGACTGAAAAAGGTAGTGAGGGGTCTCCAGAGCACAAATGCCTTTTCCCAACATCTTTTTTATGACAAAACGAATTCACGCTCACGGTTAGAAAGTCCGGGGGCACAGAGAATGGGCACCCCTTTCTCATCACCTCTCCCCAGAGCAAGCCTGAGCTACCAGGTTTCTTGGCATCCCCCCAGAGTCGTCTGTCAGTCACCCCTGGGAGGCAATAAGGGTAATGATCCCATCCTATAGATGAGGAAACTGAGGCTTGAAGGGGAGAAGAAACCGTTGAGGCCACACAGCTGAAAAGTGGCAAAGTTGGGATTTGAACTTGACTCTCCTGCCCTCAAGTCTCCAAATTGCCATGAGTCTATCAGACGTGTAAGCCCTGAATGGCTCCATCCCAAGTTTATAGTGCTTCTTTGCACATGCCTTGTCCCACACATACAGGCAAATCCTCACCCTGGCACACCCAGCGACTCAGCCTGCCGCACAAAAATGCCTCCCACACACATACTGGCCCAGCAGGGTGCCCTCACCCCCACAGACACACATCCGTCTCTAAACACACTTAATCACACATGTGCACATTGCATAAACACTGACACACATGTTCTCACTCCCAGAGACACACACTTCTACGCACCCTAGTCACAGACGCTGGCACAACCCCATCGTCATCAGACTCCTAGAGCCGGTCCAGACCCCACCCTAGAGAGGCCACATTCCCCTCCTGGCCAAGCTGCCTTCAAAGGTTCTACCTTCTATCCCATCAAATTCCAGTTGCTGTCTTCTAAACCAGCTCTCGTGCCAGCGGATGCCTCCCGTCCGCAGCCAGAGCTGGGCACCCTACCCCTTCCCCTTCTGGCCAAGATTCTACGGCTCTTGTCCTCACCCCTCAGCCCTGGTAGCTCACGGAGTTTCTAGCTCGTGGAGTTTCCACCTCCTGGGGTTTATGGGCACAGATATCTTGAAGGGGACCTTGGTTGAAAGACACAAATCCCAGGCTGGAGGTGGAAGCCCAAGCCTGGTGATCTTTGTCTTCTCCAGCTGCCCGGTGTCACAGAATGTTTCTGAATCCCTTGCCTCAGTTTCCCTCAGTAGTTCTCAAAGGGTAGAAACCTGCACAGTCTAACTTGAAGATCCCTGTAAACATGCCTCCTTAAGGCAACAGGGACATGAAATAGACTTTATGGAAACACACACTCCTGCCCCCACACCTATTTGGGGCCCCCAGGGCTGGCGCAGAGTGGGTACTCAACCGGGGCACCAACTAGGTGGAGAAAGGAATGTTCCAGATATTAGGAGAGAATCGCTTCCTCCATAATATAATCTCGGGGTTTAGAACCCAAGGACTGAGGTCTTCAGTGGGGGTGCTGTAAATATCTGGGGAAAAGACTCTGAATGTAGGATTTATCCATTCATTTGCTCAATTAATAAATATTTCTGGAGGACTTACAAGGTGCTGGGTGCTGGGGATCAGTGGGGGATGAAGAGCCCAGACAGGCCCTGCCCATATGCAATGTGGGGGTCTGGTGGGGACGCATGCGGCCTGAGGTTCACACACACACACACACACACACACACACACACACTCATACATAACTATACACCCTGCTGTGGTTCTGGTGCAGACAGGGGAGCTGACCCAGGCTGGAGCTCAGCTTCCCAGGGGGAGGGGATGTCCAGTGGGGAGCTGAGGACCAGGTGAAGGCACTGAGCTCCTCAACAGCGCTGAATCTTTTTCAGAACACCTGACCTGGAAAAATATTGCATCAGGACCCGCCTCTTTTTTATTGGGAGCTTCATAAACCAAGACACTTGCTGTATGTACCTGCTGAAACCTTTGGAGAACACAAGAGGGGTCAGTAATACGTCTTTTCGTTTTCGTCGTTGCTGTTGTTGTTGTTTTAGAATGAGAAGTAATTGTCACGACTTTTTTCTTTTGCATGGCAAAAGCAGTGAATTGGGGGGACATGGCTCCTCCAAGGAGTCTCTGGCTAGAGGACGGGGCACCCCGATTTTGTACTACTCCATAATGACTCCTGGGACCCCGAGAGTCCATCTGGCACTTGCCCAGGCCCCTGCTGGCTGGCACATCATCTGTTGAGGTCCCCAGGACGAGAGTATTTTTTCTAGAATCTGGATGCCAGCAAAGAAAAGCACTGCAGGAACCAGGAAAAAAACACAGTGTTTCTATTTCCTAGATAAAACAGAAATTGTGAGGCACAGTAATAGCTCAGGAAAACCTGCCAGCTATTTGAGGATGAACGAATTTCTGGAAGAAATGTTAAAACTCTGACTGGCTCCACGCTGATGGGAAAGGCTTTGCAGCTGCTGGTTTCTGTCTCCCCTCCACCCCTGCCCAGAAGTGGGGCCCCTCTTCCCCTCCCTGGATGGGCATGGGCATCGGATATAGCCTGCAATTCTGGGTCCCAGCATTTCGGGGCCAACCAACTCTACGCAGCTAGGGACACGGCAGCACCAGCCCTGGGTCCTCATGACGCACAGAAAAAATGTATGGTGGCTGGAGGGAAAGTGGAATGTTCGTCCCTTTGTACTGCCCTCTCCCCAAGATCCCCTGCTTCCCTGGAGGAACCCGTGGCCCGTCTTAACCCTCGGTTCTCCTCAGACCCATCTCATCTGCGTCCAACTCTCAGCCCTTCACTCATGTTGTGCACCCCTGCCTGGGACGTCCTCCCCTTCCCCTCCATCCCTGCAGGTCAGACCTGTCCTTCTTTGCCTATCTTCTCTTTGACACCTTTGGAGCTTTTCCAACACTGCACAGTTTCCTTGGGTAGGCTCTGATCTCCTGCTTCCTGAGGTTTTGCTGGTGAGTCACGAGGCCAGCGCCGTATGATAGAAATACAACACAAGATGCATAGACAATTAAATTTTCCCAGTAGCAACACTGAAAAAGTAAACGCAAACTGTTGAAATAAATTTTAATAGTGTTTTTTGTTTAGTAAAACACAGCCAAAACATTCTCTTCTCCAAGTCATCAATATTATAAATTAATAATAAAATCATTTCCACTTCTTTTCCTCCTTTCTTTGAAATCCAGTTTGTAGATTACATTTAAGACCCATCTCAATCCAGTGTGGCCGCATTCCCAATGCTCAGTAACGAGCTTGTGACCATCATATTGGCCAGAAGAGAGATATAGGCTGTATTCATCTTTGGGTTACACGTGGCAAAAGTTGACATTGAAGTGGCTTAAGTGAAAAGAGGCATTAGCTCATGAAACTGAAAAGGCCAGGCATGGGTGGCTTCAGGCACAGCTAGATCCAGGTTGGTAGCAGAAGACTGGAGTGGAGAGGAAGAGGGGCGGGCAGGGGGAGGAGGAAGTAGCCAGAGTGGGGGTTGGATTGAATTCAAAGGGGCTCCCAAAGAGTACTGGAGCATCAGGTAGAACAAGAAAGCCAGAATCTAGTCCTGCGGAGATATTCAAAAGATTTAATGACTAGGATGGCACCTGACAATGAGGACGGATAACAGCCTTTGTGCTGCAGCGGGCCGGGGTTGGTCAACTGTGGGAATCAGGAGTGAGGAGGGGCCGAGAAGGTGGTGAGGACACAGGGCAGCCCTGTTAACCGACCAGTACCGCAGTCGCTTACTCCATCATGCGGATGTGGGCATGGGGAGTATACAGGAGACTAGCCAGTGGTCTAGACCTCACACACTACGTGTCCCCTCACCACTAAACTAAGCACTCGGCCAGTCCTGAGAGAAAGCCCTGGGCTGGGGTTGAGGGCGGGGAGGTAAGCAGAATACAAAATCTTTTATCTGAAAGAGGCAGAGCAGATGGGGCCTGTGAGGGGGCCTGGAGGTCCCTGAGTACGAGATGGGCCAAATGGGCTGATGTGCCCATGCAGAGGGCTGGACATACTGGTCAGAGATGAAGGCTGCTGGAGCAGGCAAGGGTCGTGGATGGCCTCACCTGGGGAGGCATCCTGGGCTCCACCTGAGAGGGACAGAAAACTGGTTTGAGGAACCCAGGGAATTTACTCATCCGTCCATCCATCCATCCACCCATCCATTTGTCCATTCATCCACTCATGCAATACTTCTTTGTCAAGCTCCTGCTGGGAATAACTGGTGAACAAGATGGCCAAGGTCACTGCCTTTACAGAGCACAGACCCTGGTAGGAGAGAGGCACGATCATCAAATAAGCCAGCAAGTGAGCCCAGTGGCTTTGCATCTGTAAGGCGGAGGCCAGATGGAAAGCGAGTGGGAGATAAGGCGTGGGGCCACTTCAGCCAGGATACAGCAGAGCTGACATGGGAAAGACCGAAGGAACCAGTCCTGCATACGCTGGAGGGAAACGACTCCACACAGAGGAAATACCAGGGCAAAGGCCCCAGGAGGGCACAGGCTTTGTGTGTTAGAGAAACAGAAAGATGGGGTAGGGGTTGGAGGTGGCAGGTGGGGTTGGAGAGGAGAGCGAGGCTGGCTCATATGGGGCAGTCAGGGGCTGCTGTGCTTGTGGGGAGGGCACTGCGGACCGTCTTTCCGCAAAGTCAAGTTTGGCAGCTGAAAACTTGCCCCGCAATATTCACCAGGGGCAAGAAAGGGTACAGGACTTTCTTTTTCTGGGCCAACACACAAAGCGTGTATTTCTAGTCCAAGCACTCTCCCCGCTCAGCATGCGTGAACCCTTTCAGCTTTCCAACAGCCCTTTGAGGCAGATACTATCCCTAAATCCATTTTACACACAGGGAAATTGAGGAACTGAGAGGAACAGAGAAGCTAAGTGACTCCCCTATGGTCACAGAGCTGGCAAAGAGCAGAAGCAGGATTTGGATTCAGATGGTTCTAGAGTCCAAACACATATACACATTCAGCCATGCTGCCTCGAGTTAAAATTGGCTCTGTACCCCTTGCTTATGGTAAGCTACAGGGCCTCCCTCATCCATGGGGTTCTCTTTCTAGGGTGACCAAAGGCTTTGGGGGCATGATATGTAGTCCAGAGAACTTGGAAGTGAGCTTGTGGCCTTCGGTCCATTCTGGTCACCACCGTCCACGCGATTCGTTCAAAATCGGGGAACTGGGCCATCCACCTCTCTCCATGTCACGGGTGGACCTGGGTGGACGGAGCTTTTCCCATCCCATCCCATCCCATCAAAGATCCACGCCTGCTTCATCCACTGCACCCCTGGGTTTCCCACTCCGTAAGCCAAGACGCCCAACCCAGGGCCTTGGCAGGGCTTCAGTGCTGGCGCCTGGTGATTTCTGTCTCCCCACCTTGGCCAAGGAAACCAGAGCCTGGACACAAAAACTTGGCCATGCTGCTGAGACTGGCTTGCTGGGAAAATCCTACCCTTTCTTCTAAGTCTCTTTCAATAATAAAAACAGGAGTAAAAATAACATCACAAAGTCCAGCTGGCCAAACTTCATGGTTTTTGTTTTGTTTTGTTTTGTTTTGTTTTGTTTTTTGGTTTTGTTTCCTAAAGGAGACAATGTAGAGAAAGCACCTATCACAGTCCCAGGCCCAGGATGGTTCTCAAGAAAGGGGTATGGAGCCAGAAGAATCAGGCTCTACTTACCAGCTGTCAGACTCTGAGTAAGTTACTTGGCCTCTCTGAGCCTCGTTTTCCTTATCTGTAAAATGGGAGCAAAGACAGCCTGTGTCATGGTGTTGTTATGAACACCAAGTGAAATAATGGACGTAAAAAAGGCATTCACTAAAACTCAGCTTCCTGCCACCCTTTCTCCACGCAGAGGTGGTGATGGGTGCCAAGGTCACAGGGATGTTAGGATCCCCCTTTCGGGCCCCTCGGCTGGCTGAGCACCAGCTTGTCACTTGGCGGTCTGACTTCATCCGCACTTTGGGGCTGGGCACAGGGGGAGCCATGCTGGGGCGTCCCCACCACCGGTAGACTTTCCAGGCTGAGGTCAGGGGACTTTCCTCTTCCAAGCTGGACAAATGCCCAGAGGGGGCCTGGGGGAGGCCTGTCCCTCTAGGGTCCACTGTTGACGCCAAGACTGGTGATAAGTGGAAAATGAGAAAAACAGGAACTCTCTTTTCCCATTTTTGGTCTTGGGGGCCTGAGGCTGGAATGGGATCCTGAGAAGCTTCCTCCAGGCCAGCAGTCTGGTACCCGAAAGGTGTCAAGGGAGGAGGGCCGACCATCTAGCCCAACCCAGGAGACAGTGCTGAGTGGAGCTCCAGTACTGACCCCCATCGAGCCAGCACTTTCCTCCAGCCAGGCCAGGAGGGCAGCAGGCAGAGCGGGGCTTGGGCTGTAGCTCTGGCCTGCCTGGTTTCTTATCTCTAAAATGATGTGTAAGGCATGAGGGGAAGGTTCCAGAGCACCTTAGCAAGTCACTCAGAATGTCTGAGCCTTAACTCCTTGCAAAATGGAGCAGGAGTGGGGAGTCAGCAGCACTTGTCTTAAAGAGAAGTTGTGAGTGGCTGGTAACCTGGCCCCTCTATGGCCTTAGTGACTTTCTGTCCTATCCCAGCATCCCCTCTCTCCACATCTGCACCCAGTGCACACACCAGCCAGCCAGTGGGGCTTGTCCTTTTTTATTACCAAAACACATCTTGAATCTTGAATTCAGCCACCTTTTGCAATCGCCACTTCCCCGGTCTAGCCATCCCCATCTCTCACGGCCTTGGGCTCTGATTTTTCTCTTGGCCTCTCATATCCACCTGCCACATAGCTGCCAAAGGGGTCGTTTTCAAAGGCTAACTGGATCCAGTCACCTACTCCCCTGCTTAAAGTACTCCAGTGACAACGAAGCTATCACACACAGAAGAAAATCCAAATTCCCCTCCCTGGCATCCAGCCCTGTGTGATATGGACTTCAGCCTCCTCCCACCCTTATCCCTGCCCCACTGGCTTGCTGCCTCTCCAACAGACCACACTTCTCCCTGCCTCAGGGCCTTTGCACTGGCTATGCGTTCCACCTAGAAGGCCACCAGCTTTGATTTTGCTTGTCTCTCCCTTTTGAACTGTGTCACCTCCTCAGAGAGGTCCTCCCTGACCACTCTTCCTATGAGAGCCCCTGTTAAAGGGGACTTCTTAAAGGTAATACCATGATTCTCATAGAAATGTAAAATGGGGGACACCTGAGTGGCTCAGTCAGTTAAGCAGCCAATTCTTGGTTTGGGCTCAGGTCATGATCTCATGGTTTGTGAGTTTGAGCCCCATATCAGGCTCAAAGCTGCCAGTGGGGAGCCTTCTTGGGGTGTTCTCTCTCCCTCTCTCTCTGCCCCTCCCCCACTCGCTCTCTTTCTTTCAAAAACAAATAAATAAACGTTATATTAAAAAAAGAAATATAAAATGAACACAAGTCAGATGTCATGGAATGCATTAATTTATGAGAAAACCAGAAGGTGTTAGAACTGGTTCTAAGGAGAATTCAAAGACACGTGTATATTGGCAATCAGGAATGATGAAATGAATTTATAAACAGATGCATAGGGGCACCTGGGTGGCCCAATTGGCTAAGCATCCAGCTCTTGATCTCAACTTGGGGCATGATTTCTCGTTTCGTGAGATTGAACCCCATGTTGAGCTCTGTGCTGACAGCGGGGAGCCCGCTTGGGATTCTCTCCCCCCCCTCCCCGTCCCCCGCCTCACTCATTCTTGCATTCTGTCTCTCTCTCTGTTTCAGAATAAGTAAATAAATCAATAAATGGATAAATGGCCAATATCCAGCGGGCAATATTTAATTGCATTCCACCCCAACAAAATCCACTTGCGTTTCTGTGGATGAGATTCAAGTAATGAAAGGTAATGAAAGGTGCAGGCGCCTATAGAATCAGATGGCCAGGATTGGTGCTCCAGAGAGTTCCTTGGTTATCTTACAGGTTTCCTGACTTTCTGGCACTTACCAGCACCTGAACTTCTTTGCTGTTTGCCATTCATCTTGAGGGCAGAAACTGTGTTTTGTAACACCATCTGCAAGCACATATCAAGTGCTCGGCAAATGTTTGTTTCCAGTGTCCAGGGTAATTTGTATTTCAGGAGAAGATACAAAAGGGGTCATTGCTGAGCCTAAAGAAATAAATTCTGACAGCCAAGGAGGAGGGGGCATTTGTGGGAAGGAAAGGGCGCCTGCAGGTTCATCACTCGTTAAATAACCAAGACCTCTGCGCACCCAGAAGCCTCAGCACCTCTTGGCAGCCCAAGCCCTGAGGGTCCCCAAAGGGACCTGACCCGGAGTTGGTAGGGAAAGTTCTCTGGCTGAGGCTGTTCTGTGATACCATGTCAGGTAAGTCAGAGGGCATGAGGGGCGAATGTGACTCCACCACGCACATTAGGGTCTGTCTCCTGGACTCTAGGGTCGACCCCCAGAAGTCGCCCTCAGGCGCTCTCTTTCACGTTACACAGCAAGTCAGTGGCCCAGCCACGCCAGAACCTCTGTCTCCTGTGCCCTCATTCTGCCCGTCTTTCTTTAGGAGATGCATCTTCTCCAGGGCCTCTGGGGAGCCTGGAAATGGGGGCGTATGAGATCCTGCGAGAGGGGAGGTGCCTTTTTGCCTCCCGGAAATCCCGCGGAGAAAGGAGCCTTCGAGGCGCCTAAATCTTCTGATCCCGGGACAGAGGCGGGTGCGTGCCTAAATCTGGGGTTATGGCAGGAGGGGGCGGAAGGTGCTGCGGGGGCGGGCGGGGAGGGGTCCGGATCTGCTTCCCGCAGAGGCGGGGTGAGGATGCGGGTGAGAGGCGGCTGCTGGGGAGGAAAAGTGAATCACAAAATGACAGAATGCAGGAAGGAGGAGGCGAGGTAAGGATGAACCCACGGACATTCCCTGCGCGCCCACTGTGTGCCAAACACGGTTTGGGCTCTAAGGACACGGTCAGGGAACAGAGCGTATCCGGTTGTGCCCTGCAGGACGCGGTCTAACCCCGAGCCTGAATAAATGGCTTTGACACGCATATAAATGTGAAGTTGCGGTTCCAACAAACGTTTGGAAGGAGAACGCGAGGTGCTTGCGATTAGACCTTGAAATACCTGGGTTTCACCTGGTAGGGGCGCCAGCAGAGATCTACATAAGCCAGTTCGGGAATGTGTGCTTGACTTCCTCGTGCAGGAAATGCACAGGAAGTGTATGCAGAAATGCAAAGGTGCTCGAAGATATGCAAGTATCAAAGCCGACACGAATCGTAAATGAATGCACGCATGCATAATGAATACGTGTCCGAGACACGAATGCCTGGGGGCCAAAGTGACAGTCCTCGATTCTCCAGCACGCTGCGCGCGCCCTCTGCTGCCACCAACGCGCCTCGTTCCGCCCTTTCTCGTCCCATTTCGTCCCTCCCCTTTGAGCCAGAGCGCTTTTCTTTCCAGGTCTTCCCAGCACCCGGCGTAAAACAAAGCCCGGGCCGGTTGTTCGCTACGCATGCGCACAGTAGAACTATTCCGAAGAGGTTTGCTTGCAAAGCAGCACCCGAGCAGTCAGGATGGCCGAGCGGTCTAAGGCGCTGCGTTCAGGTCGCAGTCTCCTCTGGAGGCGTGGGTTCGAATCCCACTCCTGACAAGTGCTGTTTCGTTTTTCACCAACAGCTGCAAGTCAGTTTTGTTTTCCACGAACAGCCGCAAATCAACTTGGGAATACGTTACACCTTTGGGTATTCTTTTCCTCTCTTTACAAAACAAGTATTTCCTTCCTAACAGGCATTTTCTTCTTAGTGACATTCATTTGGTTTTGGATTGTAAAAAGAAAGCCCCGACGCGTGCCCTAGAGCCCTTTTTAGTGTGGTCAGATGCACCTTTCTCTAACGTTGTCTAACGTTGCAGAAAGAAAACAGCAAAAGGGTAGGACTGTCAGAAGTGGGATTCGAACCCACGCCTCCAGGGGAGACTGCGACCTGAACGCAGCGCCTTAGACCGCTCGGCCATCCTGACTTCCTGCCAGTGCCCTACAAAGATTCACAGTAGTTGCCATTTCCGTGCCACGTGGTTCGAGAACCCGCAAGTTGTTTTAGGGTAGCTGGCAGCCCCAGGTCCTGCCGCACTGCTCCAGGCGTCCACAGGTTAAAAAAAAAAAACAAAAAACAAAACAAAAAACCCCAAAACCCACCCCTGTTGCCGAGACTCGCTGTTATCCTTGAATTTCTTCCGTCTTTTTTCTATGTATGGAAACTGTGTAGCCTGGGAAATCAGTTTCCCTTGCCATCCCTAGAAAATATCCGTAAAAATAAACACAATGGAAGCAAAACTATATTGTTAAATTCTAGCCATTCGCCAATGCTCGGAACCTGAAAATGTGACGTGTATTTAACGACTGATACTATCGGTCGCCAGGGTCAGGACTATTGTTGGGCCCCTGAGGGTAGTGGGGAGGGGATTTAGACGATTCTTTTTGGAAGGGAGGTGCTCTGCGAAGAACTTTGCCTTGAGCTCCTCAGGATTGGAAGCCGTGGAATCCCATTCCACGCGTGTTTAACTGGAGCCACAGCCAGAGAAATTTGGCTTTTATACCTTTTTAATAAACTGAACAAGGGAAAAGCCGGAGGCTGTTAAACTTGGAGAGGAGACGATT
>NW_026058169.1:0-58777 GCF_023721935.1 Panthera uncia | reverse complement strand
GGGTTGGCAGAAGGTGGTGGTGGGGCGGAGTGTAAGGGGATGGAAGGCAGTCACTGCCCCAACCACATGGGTCTCTCCTTGTCCTCTCCCTCTACTTCGATGCCTCGGCCGCTGTCCACGGGCTTGTTCTAACAAGCCCTACCTCCATTTGCCACCTCTGTTTCCTTCCAGACCCCTCTCCAAGCCCTCCTCTTTTCTGTATCTCACCTGGGAGGCAGGACTTCAATGGTGATCTGTACCTATGTATAATCTCTAAGCATCCATTTGTATCTGGGTGTCCTGCTGTCTTTCCTTCTTTTTGTCTCTCTGACCTCTAGGGCCACCCCCCCACCCCCCTGTATGGCGACGCAGAAACCGAGGCTCTGAGGAAATGCTTTCTGGAGTGTGGAAGGAGGTCTTTCCCGAGAGTCTGCAGAAGCTGGGTCACCCTGGGCCTGGGAGAAGGGAGGGAGGGAGGCCATCAGAGCAGGAGGGAAGGGACCTTGGAGGACGAGCTAGACAGTGGGTGGAGGCATGGCGGCCTTGTATGGGATGGAAAGGGAACCCTCACCCCCTGCCCAGATGGAACCAAACATGCCTCTTGAATCCCCAGTTTGAGAGACGGGCACATGGGGCCCCACCACCCACAGGACCCTCTCTCTCTCAGGGGTCAGGGCATGTAGGCCACCAGGGGCTGGGTCTTTCCTCCCTTTGTTTGCTGGGAGTGCTTGCTAACTATGGTTGAATTGCCCTAAAAGGCAGAACTGAGAATCTGGGCACTGGCTGGGTTGGCTCACTCCACCTGCCTGGGAACCATGCTCTCTTTTTTATTATTTCCTTCAACAAAGACATCAGAAGCTGGAAGCAAGGCTATCTGGGAACTCAGGAAGCCCCTGCAAAGCCCCGGGCTTCCTTGGGGATGGGTGTAAGCCAACCCCTGGGGCTGGGGCTGCGTGGGGTGGGGGTGGGCCTGCCAGGCACTGCCTGTCCCTGGAGACACGCGTAGGCTCACCTCTGAGCACCGGCAGGCAGGATAACATTTCCCACTGCCATTGATTTTTATGTCTTTCTACACTAATTAGACATGTTATTACTAATCTTTGGTAATCACCACAAGGGGCTTGTGGAAACTCTTGGAGATTTCAATCTAGATTAAAAATAAGCAACATTATCACTTCTGGGAAAATGCAGAGAAAGCGCATGTTATTCTAATGTTTAAATCAATAAAGCTGTCCTGCTTCTGTTTTGTGCTGGTATTGACGAAATTTATCAAAATCCCGTTTAAATTTCCTTCTGTCCATCTCGTCCCCGCTGGGCGCCTGATTGATTTCTGCGAGGGCATCTGCCGGGGGTGGGGTGGGGGGGCTGCTGGGGTAAGACAGCCCATACCCCTGGGCCTTAGGGCCAGATTGAAGAGACCTGGGAGGTGGGGGGAGTAGGAGGGATCACGGGACCTAGTTTCCACTCTGTTATTTTGATGTCTGTTGATTCCTCTTATTAAAGAAGCTTTTGAACCCACAAGAAAGAAAGGGAGAAAATCCTTTCTTCCTTAATTAATCTCTCTTCCAATTGTTAAATCGCACACTTTGATAGCAAAACCACCTGCCTGCCCCCAGGGCAGGTTAAATCATGTGGGGGGCATGAGGTAGGGAGGCGAGGCGAACATCTTAACCAGGGGTCCTGTCCCTGGGGAGCGGAGAAAAGAAGTTATCTGTGCATGGAGAGAACGCCATCTAGCACGTTTTCTCAAACAATTGAAACTAATTTGTTGACACAGGGAGAGAAATGAGCCTACTTTAATGTTCTGTAGAGACAGACTGTAATTTGTAATACCTCTGATCAGAAATTGAGGTGGCATATGGACCCGAAGTGAAATAAGGCACAGTTAACTTTTTGCCAGGCGTGGGGGTGGGGGAGGGGCAAACGCATCTCCGTGTGACATTGCCACGGCAATGTTTCTGGCATCGGCAGCGGGGACAGCTTGCGCACCCAGAAGGATGCCAATGTGTATCACAACTCGGGAGGCGGCATGCGTTTCCATGCCTGCTGTGTTTGCCAGGAGCTGTACTCAGCTAGGAGCCAGAGCGGAGGGGCAGGATATAGTCTGCGGATCCGCCGCCTGCCTGGGTGGTGGTGGTGGTGGGGGCATCTCCAGAGTCAGCCTTGAGGCTGGGGCTCAACCTGGGGCTCCTGGTGCAGCAGCAGACTGTATGTGGCTCTGGGTGTGAGTTCAGCTTTCTTCCCAGGGGAAGATCTCCTTATTTCTTGAGACCCAGGGCAGCCAAAGTACTCGGGCTTCCCAAACACTGTTTCATGTATCTGTTTCCAGACCAGACGGTGAGGTCCTTGAGGGCGGGGCTTGCATGATAACGATGGTGATGGAAATAATTGGGACACGATAATCCACGTTACTCTATATCAAGCACCTACCATGTGCCAGCTCTGACTCAGGCACCTTACTCACCTTTTCTGCAACCTGTCCAGCGAGGTAGGTGTCTTTGCTTGGACTGTTAAGACAGAGTACCATGGACTGGATGGCTTCACCAACAGACGTGCATTTCTCACACTTCTGGAGGCTGCGAATCCAAGGTGGAGGTGCAGGCAGGTTTGGTCCTTGGTGAGGGCTCTCTTCCCGGCTAGCAGATGGCTACCCTCTCGCTATGTCCTCACATGGCGGGGGGAAGGGGACAGCGAGCGGGCTCCAGTCTCACCGCCAGCACTGGCCCTTTTCCCTCTCACCACACTGTTTTCTGAGCTGAGCCCAGGTCTAGGGCTGTGCTGGCGTTCAGGCATGCTGGTTGAAAGGCAGAATGTCTTATTTGCTTCTGTGATGTCTGTCTGCTTGTGATTTTGTCCTCCTACTGCAACCTTCAGCTTCAGTGAAGTTCCCCCTGATGGAAAGATTCTAGAGAACCCCCAAGCCGTTTCAACGAACCCTGATCTCCTTCAGAAGCTTCGGCTCGATCACCTCTGTTCACAAGGAAGGGAGGGCAGCATTGATGAGATTTACCACGAGCCAGACACTTTGCATATTTTATTTATATTCCTATCATCATCACAAGCTATGTCTTAAAAAATATTTATTTTTGAGAGTCGGGGTGGGGAGGGGGATGTCAGAGGGAGAGGGAGAGAGAGAATCTCAAGCAGGCTCTGCACTGTCGGCCCAGAGCCGGATGCAGGGCTTGAACCTACGAACCGTGAGATCATGACCTGAGCTGAAATCAAGAGCTGGACGCTTAACCGACTGAGCCACCCATCGCAAGCTGCTTTTACAGATCAGGAAATAATTTCAGGGAGGTTAAGTGCATATGACTTGTGGAAGGTCTTGGAGCCGTAAGCCACCGAACAGTGATTGTAACCCGGGCTGTCTTATTTTTATTTGACGACGGGCCTTTATTAGCCAACACAGGACCGTGAGGGAAGACCAGGGCCTCCTTTGAACTCAAGTCTTACATTTGTGAGCGGGAGTCCCTCCAGGCTGAAGTAGTTTGCCTGGGATGTCCCCAGTTTCCTGTCCTGTGGCTAAATGCAGGTGTGGAAATGCAGCAACCTCAAAGCTGAGAATGGAGATAAAGACCGGGGTCCTTGCTGACCTTGTGAAGCTGATCCTGCCTACCCTTCCTGGACTGCCCCATAGGAGAGAGATGCCCTTCTGTGTTCTCGAAGCCACAGCATCGCCCAAGGCAATGCCTCCACTCCAGCCTAAACCCGGCAATCATCTGTGACATGACCGCTCTATCCTTGACCCCTACGGATGATGTCGAGGCATTACCACACTAGATGCGTACTCAGAAGACAGAAACATCCAGAAAATGAAAGGATTCTTGTCTCAGTGCCTAGAAGGAAACTGGGGTGTGTCGAGCACTTGTTAATGGCAGGCATTTCCACAAACTTTATGACTGATCATGTCGCTTCACTATTACTCTTCATTGACCTTTGGATAGAGTTCACACTTGGCTCCCTCAAAGCCTTTTCCAACAGGGCAAGATAGAGCTAGAAACATCGCATTGGGGAAGGAAAGCGGGGACTCCGTAGTTGAGCGTATGAGACCCTCCTCACTGGGTCTGGGCCCGCCCTTCCCCTTCTGCTGCCCTCCTTCCACTGCTTTGGCCATGTCTTGCGACCTGCCTTTCTCCTTTCTCCGCCTGGAATGCCAGCGGCCATCTGGTCTACCAGAAGGCTCAAACTCATCCTTTGAGACAAGAGCAACACTTTCTTCCCTGGGCCCTCCCCCATCTCCTCTGCCCTCCAACACAACCCTGCTACGTGTTGCCCTGTGTTTATCGACTCTACCACACATGACAGACACGTCACACCGTGGCCCTTAGTTTTCCATCCCACGCCACAATGTGCGCTCTCCCACAAAGAGGGATTTTTCTGGATTAAATGTGTCTAGCCATCTCTCTCATCTTAATGCGGATTTGTTCCGAGCGAAGCAGGATCTCCCTGACTGGTGGTAAAACGAAAATCGAAAGCAGTGGCCGTCACTCTCCAATGCTGCCGTCCGCCCAGCCAGCCCCCTGGGCACGTGGTCCTCACGGGCTCCGGAAGTGGCCCTGAAGTTCACCTCCCTCCCTCCCTTTTGAAGGAAAGCACAGAACTGGGCTTCTGCATCTGAAGTTCCAATCTGGGGGGCGGGGGGTAGGTTTATCGTGGGTCACTGGCGGCACAGAGTGTCTCTTGCTGTGATCTCCATTTGGGGGACTTAGCCGTTGGTATTTGAGCCTTATATCCAACGTACTGGCAGGTGGGGCGGGCGGCGTAGTTTGCCCGCCATCCGCCTTGTGTTTGGGGCGCCTGGAAATCAGGAATGGCTTCCTCTTCCAG
Organism: Panthera uncia; assembly: GCF_023721935.1. Lineage (NCBI taxonomy): Eukaryota > Metazoa > Chordata > Mammalia > Carnivora > Felidae > Panthera > Panthera uncia. The sequence continues at coordinate 53,971 of NW_026058169.1, read as the reverse complement.
CTCTGACTTGCCTTTTCCCACCAGACGCGGACTTCAGCTTGCGCAGGGTGCCGCCCCGCCCGCCCCCAGTGTTCCAGCAGGTTCTATACCTCCCAGCCTGCTCAGTGGTTCCTCTGAAGCCCTGCTTTGCTTTCTACACTCCCGCTGCGTCCCGTGGTCTCACTGGACCGGAATGTCGGACACAGGACGTCCCTGGGGAGGCATGAGGTGGGGGCCTCTGAGTGGCCGAAAAGGCTCAGGGTTTCCCAGAGAACGCTGCCATAGAGGTGCCCCTCACCGTGGTCCATGCAAGCTGTCGATTATCCACTCGTGCTCTTCCGTGAGCTCCCTAAAGGCAAGCAGCTCATCTCGTTCAGGGCTTCTGCGGGTCCCAGGACAGTTCCTGGCACCGGGAAGGGCACCAGTGAATACTGGTTGATCCCTGCACCAGTGCTGTGAAGTCCACATTCCCAACTCCATTCATATACTGGCACTTGAACGGTGGCCTCTGGTGGGGCGGGGGGTGGGGGGGAGCCAGGACTCATTCAGAAAATGCATTTTCTAGTTCTAGTATCTGTCTATGTAGATTATGATACTAGGATTTGTGTTTTTTTTTAATTTTTTTAAGGTTTATTCATTTTTCAGAGATAGAGAGAGACACACAGTGCGAGTGGGGGAGGGGCAGAGAGAGAGGGAGACACAGAATCAGAGGCAGGCTCCAGGCTCGGAGCTGTCAGCACAGAGCCCGACGCGGGGCTCGAACTCACAGACCGCGAGATCGTGACCCGAGCTGAAGCCTAAGTCTTAGTCTTAACCAACTAAGCCGCCCAGGCGCCCCTGATGCTATTATTTTTTTAGAAACAAATCATAGCATTTCCTGTGTGCAAAGCGCCGTGCTCACTCATATTTCTCTCTAAACTCTTGCCATAACCCTCTGAGAAGGTAATTTGCTTATCCATTAAAAAAATTGGGGCACCTGGGTGGCTCAGTCAGTTAAGCATCCAACTCTTGATTTCGGCTCAGGTCATGATCTCAAGGTCGTGGGATCAAGACCCGCGTTGGGCTCTGTACCGAATGTGGAGCCTGCTTAAAATTCTCTATTTCTCTCTGTCTCCCTCTGCCCCTCTCCCCAACTTTCTCTCTCTCTCTCTCTCTCAAAAAAAATAAATCAACAAACTAAAGTTTAGAGAGGCTACGAGACCCTCAGCTATGGGCGGCAGAGCTGAGATTTGCGCCCAGCTCTGCCCGAGTCAGTACGCTGACTCCCTACGTAGCTGCCCTGCCGACGTTTCCAGAGCCTGTGATGCTCTGATTCCATTGCAGTGGGGCCCCGAACTGAGCCCTCCTGTGAGAATGAGCGTCCAAGCACGAGAAGCAGAAATTCTCAAAGAATGTGCTGTTATGAAATTTATTCTGATGCCAAAAGGGGGTCTTGAGAGGGATTAGAGAGGAATCGTACGAGCTCTTATGCTCCACTGATAAGCTTGACTGTGAACTGTAACATATGCGGCCGTAATGGCTAAGAGAGAGATTTATTAGACTGTGTCATATTTGGTTAAGTACTTTCCATATAAGACGAGTATTTCACTTGTACATACTACATTTTCAATGGGTTTTCAACCATTTTCAATCAGTTATTTTTAACTCCTTGCATTATATTGATGGTAAATTAATTACCCCAATTACAATTCAGAAACCCGTATTGTCCAATTATAATTTAAGTCGTTTTCACGCCACTCTTTGAGGTTGGATAGAAAGCCAGAGCACTTTAGAAAATGCTGTCATTCCCTCTAGAATCCTGTCATTGTGTTCCACATTTCTGTGGTGGTTTGAAGGTAGGGGTGAGGGCTCAGTGGTGGTGGGGGGGGCGGTGTTTCCCCAGGTGACACCCCAGAGGGCAGCCAGCTAGCCTGGGTTCAGATCTGGGTTCACCAATGTGCTCGAATCCTTGGACAGGTCACTTAATCTCTCCGTGCCTCTGTTTCCACATCTGTAAAATGGGGGTGGGTGAAGGGTCCCTACTTCTCGGGGCTATTCTGGGGATTAGATGGGTTAGTGTGGTTAACAGCCCAGTACGCAGAGTGAGCCGTGAGTAAGCGTGAGCTGTGGTTATCATCACTGTGCTCTAGGGGCATAATGATGGGTGGTTTTATCTCACGAGACAATTCCAACCTGTAAGTGGTACTTTTCTGCAGCTTTACGTGGAGACAGATCTTTTATGTGAAGAAGGCCCAGCCAAGCTCAGCCGATCCAGTACGAGGGCCAATTAGAGATGTCTGCTGTGGGCTCAGTCGTGGGGAGAGGCGACAAGAGGAACGCAAGCTCTTTTAGGGCTGGGATTATACTGGTTTTAATCCCTCCTCTATGCCCAGTCCCCGGCACAGCGCTTGGCCCCTGCCGGGCCAGGTCGTGATAACACCTCTGAGTTCTGGCATCCAACCGTCCCTGCTCTGGACTCCCTAGTCAGTGAGCCCACGAAGCCCCTCTCTCTGCCTCAGTCGGTTTGAGCTGGATCTTCTGTCATGGGGAAACAAAAGGTTGGGTTTTTTTTTTTAATTTTAATGTTTTTGCCACATTCCTGCCTATTTTAGGTAGTTCGGTGTATTGCCATTGCAAAAGTTGCGTGCTCACGGTAGAAACGCTCTTTGCAAATATTATTCAGTCTGAAGAAAGAGAGGACATTATGAGAAGTGAAATAACTCATTCGCAGAAGGACGAATGCTTCGTGATCCCACCTACGTGAGGGACCCAGAGGGGTCAGATTCACAGACACGGGGAAGCAGAAGGGTGACTGCCAAGGCCTGGTGGAGTGGGGGGTGTTTCGCGGGGACGAGCTTCAGCTGGGGCAGAGACAAAGTTCTGGACGCGGATGGTGTGTGGGGCTGCACAACAGTGTGAACGTCCTTAGTGCCGCCGACCTGCGTGCTTAAAAACGGTTAAGGTGGCACGTTTTAAAAAGTCTTGTTTATTTTGAGAGAGAGCACGCTCACATGCGTGCAACTGGTAGAGAGAGAGGGAGGGATCGAGAATCCCAAGCAGGCCCCGTGTTGTCAGCGCAGAGCCTGACATGGGGCTCGATCGCACGAACCGCGAGATCATGACCTGAGCTGACATCGAGAGTTGGACGCTTGACCGACTGAGCCCCCCCGGGGCGCCCCCATAATAACGTTTTATGTGATGTCTGTCTTGCCACAAAAGCATTCACGGTGAAAGACAGTTTAAGCCCCAGGGGACAAGGCGTAAGGACACAGGTCTGGCTTCGTTCTCTGCCAGGCTGGTCTGTCTCAGGCCCAGTAATTGGGGCCTGAGGCCACAGGATGAGCTCCGAGTCTCTTACTGGCTTACTGCATATCGTCAGGCTTCCTTAGTTCTCATGCTGTTTTCTCCTGCCAGAATCCCGTTCTCCTCCCTCACCTGCTTCACTCCCGTGTGCCTTCCGGCCTAGCTCTGTTGTGGCCTGGTATGTTCTGCCCACCTGATGCATCCCCAAGCCGGGGGGCGGGGTGGGGGGGGACTGCCTGCAGGGCTATTCCCAGACTTGGAGCTTCCCCAAGGCCCGGTGAGCGTCTTCTTTCCACCTAGCTCTCGGGTCCGGCCCAGAGCGCACGTCAGTGACTCTGTGGAGACCACCGGGCCACCAGCAGAGAGCTCCGATGGTGCCCGTCAAGGAGCTCCTGATCACAGGCAGCAGGAATTTCCCAAATGGTTTCCCCTTCCTTTCCCTCCGGCATGGGGTTTATTGAGATTCCTGGTGTGCGTGCGGGTGGCCTGGATCATTTTCCTGCAGTCTGAGTCTAACGAGGGCCGCCAGACGGCCTGAGAAGCTCTGCTCCAGGCTGGGGCCCCTCATCTCCCCGTTACACCTGGCTCACCCCGGCGAGGACACAGGGGGCCCAGGCCGGGGACCCACGGGACCGTCCTGGGATGGGATGAAGTCACGTGCTTTTCTGTTTCACCTTTTCTTCCCCTGACGTCACCAGAAGATAGAGAACACTTTCATCATTTCCTTTTCCTCTCTTCTGGCCAGGAGGCTGCGTTCCCACCAGACCCCCCGCCGAAGATGGACCCAGAGCAAAACAGAACAGAAAAGTAGGGAAGGAAGAATGGGAAGCAGAGGAAAGAAGACAGAGGAAGAACTCAAGAGCAGGGCACAGTGGGTCATTGAGATTCTGGGCCGGGACACGAACAGCTTGCTTATTTATGGCAGGGAACTGGCCCCAAGGGTCCGTTGGACCACAGTACACGTTGACTTTAAAGAAACGTCCTGGGGCGCCTCGGTGGCTCCGTCGGTTGAGCGTCAGACTCTTGATTTCGGCTCAGGTCGGGATCTCGCCGTTTCGTGAGTTCGAGCCCTGCATGGGCTCTGCGTGGACCAGTGTGGAACCTGCTTGGGATTCTCCCTCTTTCTCTTCCCCTCCCCTGCTCACACTTGCTCCGTCTCTCTCTCTCAGAAAAACCCCAAACAAACAGAAAACAGAAAAAAGAAACGTCCCACATTATCCTATCCTGGGGTGAGAAGGAGGAATTTATTGTTTGACCATGAGACCTGTATCCCGATCCCTAACTGCAACCTTTTGTCCATTCAGCCTGCTGTAATGTGATCTTCTTCTCTACCTGGGGCTTAATTGGGAGAGTGTTGAGGAACAAAGCAAATATTTGTGGAGCCCGAATGCTGCTCTTGTGATTAGAAGGTAATACCGTTCAGCGTCTGCATCTGAATTGCGATACGCGGGCAGGGGAGTCAATTTGCTCCGGGATCGATAGATGTGGTCTCAGTTGGCAGAGAACTAGGGGCTTCCTTCTGAACACTGGAGGCCGCTGGACAGCTGTCAACGCGTGGCTCAATGGAACGTGGCAACTGGGCAGAGGTTTTATTTCTAGTCGCGTTGTTTTTCAGCTCAGGGTTGATGAAAACCTTCCCAATGTCAACCAGCTCGGTGTTAATCCTGAGAAGCACGGGGATCTAACAGGGGGTGACGCTGCCTGACCCGCGTGTCACCTCTTCGGCATCCCGTGAAGTCCAGGAGAATGGTCACCTCTCCGGAAAGCCTCCCTTTGCTGTCGCGTGGTGGGACCCCCCCATCCTCTGCACGTTCTTGTTACCCACGCTCTGTCCGCCGCGTCTTGGAGGTGACTTTTATGATGCCGAATCGGTGGCTGTTGCATTCTTAAGGTCCCTGTGGCCGCCAGTAGTAAGCACCCGCTTGAGCTAGATTAAGACCTCAAGGAGAGTTTCTTGTAGGGACATAGGTGCTCTCCGAGTTCAGAGAAGGAATCAGCCCTCGAGAAAAGACCGCCCAGAGAATCAAAGAGCGATCAAAATCGGCTTTCCCTACGTCTTGCTTTTTTGCGTCTCTAGATTCTTCTTCTTGCTCTCTTTGCCCACTGGCTTCTCTTGCCCTCGATCCCCTTGACCAGTGGGAGGTGGGCCTTCCCTCCTCCAGGGTCCAGGCAGCTCTGGTTGAGACCAGAGCGTGTACGGGTTCCCTAGGGCTGCCAGAACAGAGGGCCAAACATCGGTGGCTTAAGACAACAGAAATGTATTGTCTTACGGTTCCAGAGGCTGGAAGCCCCAGAGGAAGGTGTCGGCAGGGCCGTGCTCTCTCTGAAGGCTCTAGGGGAGGATCCTTCCTTGCCTCTGCCGACTCCTGGTGTTCACCGGCAGTCCTCTTGACGTGCTGTGGGTGGCAACCACACCCACCAGTCACACGGCCATCTTTCCCCATGTGTGACTGTGGCCTGCTTTCATAAGGACGCACCGGTCCTAATGGATTAGGACCCCCCCCCCAATGACTTCATTTTAACTTGATGACCTTTGTGAAGGTCTGATTTCTAAAAAAGGCCACATCCGGGGGCACTGGTGGTTAGGACTCCGGCATCGCTTGCGTGTGTGGGGGACACGCTTCCATCCGTAGCCGAGTCCGGCCGTGACTGCCCGTTGTCAGCACCGCTGGCTGGGAGGACACTTTGCCCATTACGTCCCCACCAGCCCTCGGTGGGGTCGAGGGTTTGTTGCAGCTTTGCTTGGGAAGCAGTAAGTGCTTAATAAGAACTAGCATTTATTAAGCCCTTACAGGGAACCCTGTGCATTCTTAGCCGGTTTCCACGATGGAGTCGCTTAATCCTCAGGTCAGCTCTGAGCTAGATGTGGCTTCTATCCCCATCTTACGGAAATGGGCTCGCTCAAGAGGAAGTGTGAGGCAAGAGTTCCATGCTTTGGTCCACCAGCCCGACGGGTTGATCCTGGGTGTCGAGTGGAGGCAGGACAGGCGAGAGGACCCTGCTTTCTAGGTGGGCGTGGTCAGGGCGGAAGCACCGAGGCGTTCACAGGTGTCGTCTACAAAGCCAGGCAGCTTGCGTAGACTTTCTTTGTAGAGACCTGTTTCACTTCTGCTTTGTGGTCCGATACGGAACAGAGGGCGCAGGCTACAACAGACTTAGAGCCCTTCCCCACTCGTGCAGGAGGGTTTTGGTACCCCTGCTCTGTCTCTGTGGTCCGAGCTGTCAGCTATAAGGCTGTGCCACTCCGTAGGCTCCTTCAGGAGAATCCAAGGGTGTCTGTCCATCCCACGCCGCCTTTTCTTCCAGCTCTTCCAGAGGGTGTCACTGAGGCTCCTCGGTTCCTGAGACGAGCTTCACCAAGGCAGTCAGGTCACTAACGGCCACAGCCGGCCCCGGGGTGGGACTCGGAAAGCAGACGTGGTGTTCAGTCTCTTCCTTTTCCTAAAGTCCGGCTTCTGTGCCTCATATTCTAGTTCCAAAAAGAGTTGGTGCCTTCTCGTAGCTGCCTGCTGGATTCTGATCACTGATATCCCTTCTTTCCTGGAAAAGAGGTGAGAGGAAGGAGGTATCTTATTACCTGGACGTTGAAGGGGTCTCCTGACGGACAGGACGAGTATCCACAAGACTGAGGGTCTCATCCGGTGGCACTGGACACTAGATGGGACCATGCCCCCACTGGATGGGATGCTCTAGTACCCGGGCCTTCGGGCGCCCAAGCTGAAGCTTATCATTGACTTGGACACCATGCCTGAAGCCCCAGGGGCTCCCTTGGGACCAGCCTCTCGGGCTAGATGGCCTTTGCCGCTTCTGGTCCCACCCTCCGTGCTGCCCACTGGTTTCATACCTACCTGGCTTCTCGTTCCACTCCTTCCTATGTCGGTGGCCTTTGAATGTTATTTCATGTCTCTTTACTGGTCGGAGTTCAGTCTGGGAAGCAGAACTAGATATATCTGGACGAAGGGGTATAATATAGGAATTAGACTTTAGATCTTGCAGGTGCGCTGCAAGATCGGAGAAGTCACTAGCTGGCTTTCTGAAGCCCCGGTGATGAGGAGGCCAGGCAAAGCCAGCTCCCGAAATGGGACGAGGGGAGCTCGTACAGAGGCTTACAGGAAGCTGCTGCTTCCATGGGTCTGCAGCCAAACATCCGGTGGTGGGCGGGGCCACTGTTGGCCAGCAGGGTCAGCGCGTTGGCAGGAGAGGTGGAATTCAATTCCTGCTGGGATGGAGGAAAGGAAGAACAAGCTGGAACCCGTCGGGCACCTCTGTTTCTGTGTGTCGCCATACCTGCCCTTGAACTCCTTCATCGCTTAAGTTCTGTCCCTGTCAGTCTGGCACAATTTCCCCTCGTGGCCATCTCTCACTCAGAGCCCTGTAGGGAAGGGACTTATGGAAAACAGAACCCACACGGTTGACGACAGAACGATCCAGCAAACTCTCTGAGTATGATTTGCAACTCTGTGAGGTAGAGGTCACAACACAGGGTTGTTTTGTGGATGAAATGAGATAATACGTGTAGGGCACACAACCACAACAGCCACTGTGCATGTATGTTCTGGGTGGGATTTCTCTGCCCGCCGTCTCCCTGGATTGCCCCATCCAAGGATATGTTCGCAAAGGGCAAATCTTTACAGGACAACTTATCTGCCTGAGTCTTTTTTTAAAAAAAGATACTCACCCAAAAGAAACTTTTTCTCTGAGGTTTTTCCCTGCCTCTCTTTTCCCTTCTCCCGAGGCTCAAGTGTTCTCTTGCTATCAAGCAGAGCAGAAATGATGGCGTCCACAGCAGATGAGGACGTGGGAAACCGGGGGAAGAAAAGCGAAGGCGGAAAGGGCATGGGGACTGCCAGGCACGAGGGTCCTCTCTGCTGGTCAAGTTGTGGCCATCTGAAGCACCTTGTACCTTGCACCTTGCACGTAGGAGTGTGGTCTCTTTTGTGCAGAGGATGGGGCCTGGGGACGAGTTAACTAGAGTGGGGAGCTCCAATCCCTCGCGGCACACGGACTCCGTATGCGTTGGATGCCGTCGCTGTAGATGAACCTCATTCATCTTTCTACCAAGTGCACGCATGTGTGTTTGCCTGGCTGAGGGAGGCTCCCTCCCCACGCCCCCTCCCGATCCCGCCCTCCAGCCCAGATCATCAATAGATGTTGGACATCAGACACCTGATTCTTCCACTCTGGAAGATGAGATGGACAGAGCTTCCACAGAGCACCCGGCCATCTGACGGTAATGCCATCCGACAGTAGATTCTCCAAGGGGGTGATCGCCGGTCCTTGGGTGACATTTACTGTCTGATCACTGTTAGGTTCTTTATATATGTGGAGTACGGTTCCTGACACAGAATAGATGTTTGACGAATAATGGCTAGTGACCTTCCGACCGGTCCCTTTGCTGAGGCAATGAAGGGCCATAAATATCCGACAGATACAGGATGGGATGTTGTGGCGAGCCTTGGGCCTGGCGGAGGAAATATATTTGGGATAATGCAGCAATGGCCGCTGCTGTATTCTCACTGTCATATTCTAATAGCCTTTACCAGGAATTGGAGGTTTTCTTAGCTCCCAAGGCAACGTGAACACTCCTTGGCAAGTTAAAAGGCCTTTGAGAGGTAGGCAGTGCTCCACTTAATACAGGTAATAGCTTTCAGTCTGAAGTATTTCAAGGGTTTGGGGCCATCTCAGAGAAGTTCTTGAAGATGTGTCACACAAAGGGAATCTTTCATAAAGTCTCACAGATCCTCTGGGCTTTCAATGGGATTCAAGAGGCTGAAAGATGAATATCGTGGGGTGTGTGTGTGTGTGTGTGTGTGTGAGAGAGAGAGAGAGAGAGAGAGAGAGAGGGAGGGAGAGAGAGATCCTGGCTGTTCCTAAAAGTTTGGGTGTTACTGAGGCAAATTGAAATAAAAACAACAACAAAAAGAAGTCTAGAGCTTTCTTCTTTCCCAGACAAACTCAGATCCGAATGAGGAACTTTGGTAAATGTGCCAAGATCTCTAGCAAACATCTCTTTTAAATACTATAGGTTTGGAACCCAGGTAGATACAGCCAGAATCATTGTTTTATGTCAAAGGTTAATGCAAAATGGAATTCAAAGGAAGAACGTTACCATAATTTCTGCAGGAGGAAGGATTTTGATTCTAGAGGACTCTCCCTCCAGCTTGTTGTCTTTGTTCCTGCCTCCATTTCGTTCATTACACACTCGAGCACCGGGTAGCCTTTTCTGCTGGCATCTATCTGTCTCCAATAACTCGAGAATGTATAAAACTCAAGCACTGTCCTCAAGGAGAACCCAGGCCACCGAAGAAGGCAAGTACATGTCCCATTCTCTTGAGGCTAATGTTCAGCCATTTGTAGCCAAATGGACTTGGGGTTGGAAAACAACTGTTTACAGAGTGTCTTCCTTGGGTGGCCCTAACCTGTGTACAGAGACATATGAATAAGACTGAAGACATAGTCTGTTTCCTAGGAGCTAAAGGGTTGGATGAGGGGGTGGGACTCTGTATTTTACGGAGCGTTGGAGGGAGGAACCATCTGGAAATGCACCTGAAGACAACAAGTTACGTCCTACGGGACATGAGTGACATCTTGAGACTGAACATCATGCCTGACCCAGAAGCAAAAAGTCATGCTAAGTTGGCTTGTCAGGCAGAAGCATGGGGGGAAGGCAGACTTGTAGAATGGAGGTATTACAACCCCAACCGGATGGAAAGACGGTACTTTGTTCTCCTCATGAAAGTGACATTCGTGTGGTTGAAAAAGTGGTTTCGAAGGCTATAAAAGGAAGAGTGTACAGAAATGAAAAGTGAACATCTTTCCCACCTCCATTTTTTAGGCTCAGACCTCCGACCCGACTGCAGCTTTTCGTTTTTCTGTTGGTTTCCACCATCAGCCTGAATCAAATACTTTGCAAGAATTTTTGATCCATACATGTAGATGGTTGATATTGCTGCCCTGGCCTCCGTTTCCCCTCACATCACTTCAGCATTCGTGGGTGTATAAGACCTACATCCCCTTCTGAAACCACAGAAAAGTCTTCTAGGCTTGGACTGCAGGCTGATTACAAAAACTGGGAACTCACAGGCAACATTTGCAGTTGATAAAAAGCCCAAATCAACCTGAAACAGGATATGAAGGCGGCCGGGTCTAATCTGATTCTAAGGTCTGAGGATCTGTGCAGTGCCCAACAGGTGCACACATACCGGGAGGGAGTTACTGTGGTTTATTTAAGAAAGATAGAAAAATATCAATTTTTTCTTTCAAATTGTATGTCTTATTTCTTTTTCAGGTGGCTACTAAATTGTTAGGACATAAATACTTAATAAGTTATTTGGGCTTAACCACACGGGACTCTCGGGTATTCCTTTTGGACTAGGGATGCTGTCGAAACAATTACGAGGTCACGGAGATGGACATGAACTGAGAACGTTTGGGAGCCTTTCAGAGAGCCTCTGTTCTAGAAAATTCCCTCTGGCTACCGTGTGGAGAACAGCTGAGAGGGGCATATAAGCGGAGGCAGTGGGGTGAGTTGGATGTGGACCCAGTAAAACACAGCCAGGGCATGACTAGGGGAGGAGAGACACGGATGAACTCAAGACACCTTGTCAGGAGAGAGATGACGGTGTTTGCTGCTGGAGGAGGTGAGCTTGGAGAGCCGGGGAGGGGCCGATGCCATTTGCCCAGGTCATCTGAAGGTTTCACCGGCTCTTAGCAGGGGACCTCAGCTCCTTGCCGTCTGTTGAACAGAGGCCTCGATTCCTAGCCGCGTGCATCTCTTGCACGGCGGCTTCCGTGTCCTCGTGACATGGCCGCTGACTTCTTCCACGGCGGCCAGTCCAAGAGAGAGCAAAGCTGAAGCCACAGTGCCTTTTAGGACGTGGCCTAGGAAGTGACACGCTGTGGCGTCACACAAACCGGTCCTGATACGGTGTGGGCGGGAACTGTCCAAAATCATGACCATCAGGAGTTAGGGGTCATTGAGGGCCATGTTGGAAGCTGCTTTTCACACCTGCATTGCGAGTTACATCGCTATTAGTTATGTCATGGGCAGGCTGCAGTTTTTAGACAGGTACCTGGGGGAACAGCATTAAGGAGCAGCTTCACTGTGTTAGTCAGGGTTCCCCAGGGAAACAGACCCTAATGCATGTATGTATGTTTGTATGTATCTCTAACTCCATAAAGAGATTCGTTCTAAGGAATTGGCTCAGGTCATTAGGGAGGCTGATGAGTCCCAACATCTGCAGGGTTAGTAGGTGAACCAAAACCCCAGGAGGGCCGGTGGTATAATTCCAGTCTGAAGGATGGCAGGCTCGAGTCCCAAGCAGGGTTGATACTTGTTCCATTCAAGTTCAAAATCAGGAAGAAGCCAATGTCCCAGTCCAAAGGCACTCACTCAGGCAGGGGAAATGCTTTTCTCTTGGGGGAAGGTCAGCCTTACCGGTCTAGGGAGGCCTTCAACTGATTGGACGAGGCCCACCCACTTTAGGAAGAGCAATCTGCTAAACTCAGTCCAATGATTTCACTGTTAATCTCATCCCCAAACACCCTCTCAGAAACACCCAGAATAACATTCGGCAAAAGAGCTTTGTACCCTGTGGCCCAGTCAAGTTGATGCCCAAAATCAATCATCTTACTCACCCAAGTGAATTTTGCTGTCAGCACCAGGAATATTCATCTTTCCTGCTGTGGTTTCTCCCAGGATCTCAGAGGTGTCCGTGCAGATGTGGGGAGAACCTGTAGGCCCACCTTCAAGGCACTGAGGCCCTGAACTGGAAAGGTCATGTTTCTAAGGAATCTTAGACCACTTGGCTAGTGCTTTTGGATGCTTCTGGAACCATCCAGAAGAGGGGTGCTCCAGCTTGAGTGCACATTGGAATCTCCTGGAGAGCTTTAAAGAATACTGCAGCTCATGTCCTATTCCTAGTGATTCTAAAATGATTGGTCTGGGGAGTGGTTTGGGCAATGGGGTTTTTAAAAGCTCTCCAAAGCCTGAGAGAGCACCACTCAGAGCCTCTTCCTTCTGTGGGCAAAAGGCCATGTCCACGGCATCTCCCATCACCTGCAGGGCACTGCCAGCTCCTGGGGTCTAGGTATTTGAGTCTCCAGCTGAGCACCTGGCCCCTTTGACAAGTTCCCTTTTAGTTCCTGCATTGTACTTTGTTTGGAAAGGCAGCCAGTTGAGCACAGAACGTAAATCAGAATCTGTTCCTCCTTGTCCTCAAGTTTTATTATTTTTTTTTTCTCCTCAGCTTGAAAGAAATCGGTTCTCCATCACTTTTAGACGACAGTGACTCAGTGAAATGCAATCTTGACTAAAGCAAAATTGCTTAATTAGACAATAATATTAGAGAAATTGACCATTATGTCTGGTTATTGACTTTTCAGATGGCCTGTATTACCATTTATATTCTTTCCAGTTGGGTTTTTAAGCATGAAAATAATTTATTGAGAGATTGTTCTTAGAAGCTATTTTTAATAGCCTAATGGCTTTTTAATTTTCGAATCATTTATATTCATCAGCCGGAGCCAAGAAAGGAGTCGGATTGACTCTTACTGCACAACAGTTCTCTTCAGTTATTAACTGTTGATACTTGGATATCAAGCCATGGAGCACAGGACGTCAGAAGGGGCACATCACGAAGGAAATGGATTTTGGGCTGTAGCCATAAAAATGATATTTAGAAAGTTACTGGTTATTGATCGACCACTCTGTGCCAGGCACTTAATGTAGGTTTTTAAAAATCCTCTTGATGATCCAAAAACACAGATATCAACGATCGCTCTTTAGTAGACTGAGAAATGAAGGCTCAGGTACGGAGAACGTCACCATTGCCAACATGGGGGATGCATGTTGACAGGTAGGTCTTGTGTCCCTGGGATACCGTGTCTCCGCATAACTTTTAATGGTATTCTTCACTCTCTGGATTACCCCAATCTGGGCAATAGATTAAATTTCCACTCTGCTTATGGGCCACGCGCCTGGGGCCAGGCCCCGAACTTCACGCGCCCTGTGGCCCTACAACCGTCAGAACAGTCAGTGGTTTCTCCCACTGTCCTTAGAGTTGATCAAGCTGAGGCACTGAGAGGTCAGGGGTAAGGACAAGTTACTCGCAAAGTTCACAGAGCTGGTTAATGATGGAGCCGGCATTGAGCCCAGGCAGCCGCACTCCTACCCCGTTCTCCTTCTGTTCTGCAAAGCTGAACGGCAATCGATATCACGATTTCGAAAATGCAGACCAAGGAGAAGGTTCCGCGAGACTGGTTATTGGGTGAAAATAGCAACAACACTATTATAACACAGGAACATTGAATTGTTTTGTTGTGGTGGAACTTTGTTATATGAATAAGCTGCAGGAAATCGCATTTTCTGTTGTCAGGATCTGTCGAGGAAACACCGACTCTATATTGAATTAGCAAGAATAACTCGGGCTTTGAAAGCCATGGGGCAGCTGGACAAGACGCGCATACATTTCCTACTTCCTCCAAGCTTAATTAGACCAACTGAATGATTGCCAACAACCACAACTCGGACTGCCTTCAGACAAATGTAGCATCTGAAATCATGGCTGAGGTTTCTGGATGCTGCCCGCGGTCACCCACGACTAGAGCAATGTAGAGGAAGAAGGGGTCCGGTGAAGCGTGTTTGGTTGAGGGGACCATCTGGTGAGGGGGAGCAGGAGCCACATCCTCCAAGGGAAGCTTGGGGAACTTGTGGCTGTCAGGTCAGAAGAGAAGACCAAGGGCAAGGGGCTGAGAGTGTATGCTTGGGAGTCGGAAGGCATATAACACGAGACTTGTTCTGTGTGTCTTCGGGGCTCTGATAGAGGGGAAAGGGTAGCACAGGGAACAGCATCACCTCCATCTCTGCAGATGTATATGGCGGCCTCGGGATGGCTTCTGGAGGAGGGGATAGAGGGGCATCTAGCTGGATCGAGTGACATCTCACTTAGCTATCTCACCTGGTAACATGATGGCGGCACCCCTCACCACCAGGCAGTGTGAACGTTCACAGAAGACTCAGACGTTGAGCTGGGGTCTCCAGCCAGCCCCTTGAGTCTTAGAGAAGAGGCCCAGATCCCCATTTGTCCCCCATGGCTGTATGACATCCTTGGCAGATCCATGCAAATTCCCAGAGGGCTTGCATTGTCATGCCCTTCTTGGGCTGTGAGGCCCTCTCCCTTGACGTAGTGGTTGGACCACCTTGTTGGCTGTGTTGCTATCTCTGTTCTACATGTAATTAGCCCGAACCAATGGTTGTTTAAACAGAGATCACCTTCTCTTTGCAGAATGAGTTTATGTGTGTATTTTGGTGAAGGAAGGGCCAAGCATGTGTTAGTAGATTTCAGAAGTCTTTCTTGTTTCTGCAAAACAATCTCTAATTGAACATCAGGCATCTCTCATTCCTGAAATGTCTTTTGACAGCTCATCGCGAGGGAACTTCGTCTAACCTTTGATCATGCATCACTCCCTATTTTGCCCTTTTTCCCCTCTCTTCTTCATTCTTTCTGGGAGAAAATTTCCTTTTTTTAAAAAAAAAAATTAATGTTTTTAATTTGTTTTTGAGACAGAGAGAGACAGAGCATGGGCGGGGAAGTGGCAGAGAGAGAGAGAGGGAGACACGGAATCCAAAGCAGGCTCCAGGCTCCGAGCTGTCAGCGCAGAGCCCAACGCGGGGCTTGAACTCACAGACTGTGAGATCATGACCTGAGCTGAAGTTGGACGCTTAACCGACTGAGCCACCCAGGCGCTCCTCTGGGAGCAAATTTCTTAACAAGGCACTTCGGCCAGCCCCTGATCCCCAGGTTCAAAGACAGTGGATTTCCAACGTTTTGGTCATGGCCCCCAGTTAGAAATACTTATTATACTGTGACTCAAAATACTTTTGGAGTACTTAACTCTTACTACCTCTGATGCACCCGGTCTGGTATTGTCTACAGTCTATGCAGTGCAATGCATCCGTCCTATCTGTCCTATTTGATCACACCCCATTCCGTTTTATTTCTAAATTTTAGTCATGACTTGAAAATGGTGCAAATTGATTTCACAACCCGCTGCTGTATCAGGACTTGAAATTTTCAAAGCCCTGCTCCTACCCTTTTTAACTCAAGTGATTTGCCAAGTACCTTTCTGTCACTGTTTTGCATATGTGAGTCCCAGAATGCACATCTTTTTAAGCAAGTTCTTGCTTTTGAATCTCCCACGTGAATCATCTTACTTGCAAACACATAGCAAGACCAAGCAGACCCAGCAGTCATCGGTGGGATGATTTGGGCCCTCTAAACTTCACCGAAATTTCGAAATCCGGAAGCAACAGTCTCAAGACAGGAAGAGTGGGCTAGGTGCCGTATACAACCCCGTTAGAGGCTAAGTGATAAAGTACTCTTCAAATTCTGGTTCGCTCAAAAGTACTTGTTGACTGGGTTGGTACTAATCCACGTGCTGGGATTCCCTATGGAAACCGGGAGCGAAACATACTCTCATCCTTGACAAAAAATGAATTTGTAGCATATTGTGATTAGTGTCGTGCCGGAGCGTGAATGACATAACCTGGGAACCCAGAGGGCAGGACGTGCACGGGATGCTGTGTGGATTTGGTCTTGAGGTCGGTCAAAGGGAAGGGAGTTTCAGGCAGAAGGAACAGCGTGAGGCCGTGAGACGTAAGAGTAGGATACGTCTGTGGAATGGAGATCGGGTCGATGTGGCTGGTGGAAGGGAGGAGACGCAGAGGGTAATGGGAGGTAAGAGGCTGAGGTCAGGTTGGAAAGGGTTTTGAGCTTGGCTAGGAAGCCACACAATGGATGGAAGAGGAGGATACAGATGTTGGGGCAAAGGTAGGGAGGCTCGTGGAGGGTGGCTGGTTAGGAGACCAGGGAGCTCTGCTGTTCACACCTGCACCCGCTAGCCAGTGACATCAGGCATGGCTGTCTTGTGGACAGAGTCATCAGATAGTTTCTGTGGTGGCCGGCAAGGCTGTCACCCTCATTGATGAAACTTTGATCCGGCAATTTCCTTAAAGGGTCTCAGCCAAGAGCACAGGCCTGTCGTCTCTGTCTGTTCTTCCGGCAGGGAGGGGATCCCGAGGGCTTGTGTGGACCATTAGGACCAGGAAGTGCCCATGGCACTCGTCATGGCGGCCATTGTGGAGATGCTCCTGAGGATGTCTCCATCACACGAGACTGTGTCCACTCCACGTTACTACAAAAAAAAAGATCTTTTCCCCGAGTACTTGTTTTTTTCATCTTCTGGGCACTGCTGACTGCTGAAGCCTCCCTGTCCACATGATTTACGACACTCATTGGCTTATCACCATAAGTGTGGGGGCCATTTTGATGTTTTCAACCTCATACCTGCTGTACCCGTCTTTTGTATTTATTACTTTCCTCCATTCCCCCCCCCCCACTCGGCATTATTTTTCTATTCTATTTTTTTTAAGGAAAAAAATGCCCAGTGTGGGGCTTGAACTCACGACCCTGAGATCGCGAGTTGCGTGCTCCAAGTGTCCGAAGTTTTCTATTCCTTTAAGATGCTTTTATAGACTACCGAGAAAAAGGGTGGGCAGAAATCATAAATAGATAAGCAGCCCCCCCATAGCTGATATTTCATATCTGTTTCCGTAGCTGTGAAGTTAACCAAACTGTGGGCTTGTTCCTTGCAAGATGGGTAACATCCACGCACAATCAGCATGTACGTAGAGAATGGCTCTACTGCTTGGGGCGCAGAAGCCAGGACCCTCAGCCCCATTTGCCGGAGATGCCCCTGTGATGAACTCCAGTTTGGGATTTGTGAAGCTGTTTCCCTGGCCGTGACTGGAACTGCCATTTGAGTCACCATCATGCAGGGTCCATGAGCATCTCCTGGCGGGCATCCATTTTCAGGGACAGCTGTCGCCAAACTGTCCTGCTTGGAGCACTTGTATGTGTCCGTCTTGGGGATGCCTGAGTTTTACACTCCACTTGAGATAGGACAGGCTGAGAACGATAGACAGAGGACACACTGCCAGCCAGCCAGAGCCAACACTCTTGTCCACGGAGTTCCAAATGGCGGAAATACTGGCACCTGGAGTCCCCAAAGCAGCTGTAGAGGAATGACAGGCAGACGTCACCCTTTCAGGCTGTTTGCCTTACTCGGCTTCTAGGTGTGACCCGGGTGGAGGCAGCCAGAGGCTCAGGGATGGAGCTGTGCCCAGGGAGTGCCAGCCTCGGGACAGCCGTCTCTGAGGCGTGGACAAGACTGAAGATCTTTGCAGCTGGGCAGCTGGGGCGGCGGTGGGGGCGGGGGGCTTTCTCATGAGCACAGAGAAAGGCGGATGAAAGCAGGTTAGTGAAAAGAGAGTGTATTCATTTCTGCTAGCTGCTAAAACAAATATCCAGTGAGGGGGTGGCTTCAATAACCGGCGTTTATTCTCTCACAGTTCTGGAAGCAAGAAGTCATCAGCACGGCTATACTCCCTCCGCAGGCTCTGGGGCAGAGTCTTTCCTGGCCTCTTCCAGCTTCTGGTGGCTCCGGGCCATCCTGGGCTTGGAGGCACATCATTCCTGTCTCTGGGCCCATAGTCGCATGGCCTCCTTATGTTCTGTGTCTGACTCGACACTCCCCCTGCCTCTTGTTTTTTAAAGGATACGTGCAATCGCTTTAAAGGCCCACCCAGATAATCCAAGATAAATGCTTCCTCTTTAGATCCTTAACTTAATTACATCCTTTGATACTTAAGATGATATTCACTTTGGGGGCGCCCAGGTGGCTCAGTGGGTTAAGCGTCTGACTCTTGATCTCGGCTCAGGTTCGTTCTCAAGGTTTGTGAAGAGTCCCCACGGTGGGTTCTGCACTGACAGGGAGGAGTTTGCTTCAGAATCTCTCTCTTTGCCCCTCTGTTGCTCGCTTGCACTCACTCTCTCTCTCTCTCTCAAAATAAATAAACATTAAAAAAAGAGATAATATTCACCCTTTTGTTGCCATATCAGTAATATTATTCACAGGTCCTGGGGATTAGGGTATGGGTATATCTTTTTTGGGGCCATCCTTCAACCCACTATGGAAGGGAGGTCTCTGATCTTGATGGCAGAATAGAAACGTGAAGTTAAAGGGGGCT
This sequence comes from Panthera uncia, assembly GCF_023721935.1. NCBI lineage: Eukaryota > Metazoa > Chordata > Mammalia > Carnivora > Felidae > Panthera > Panthera uncia. The sequence continues at coordinate 35,622 of NW_026058169.1, read as the reverse complement.
GGAGGTGGGGAACATGACCGAGTTAATGATTTAAATTCTGCATATAGTATTTGGAGTGTGTATTTTGTGTGGTTTCGGATCTGGCGAGGACAGTGGTCCTCTGTGGTTCATTGGAGGTTCTGACACCCTCTGTCATCTTTAAGGGCATTCTGGGCATCAGTATGCGTTCCTGAATTATAGCATTCATTCATGTGACTGATATTTATTGAGCATCTATTATAGCAATCCAGCCAGTTACATGTTTCAGCAATTCTATTTATTAATTTGATTCTATTGATTAATTCTCTTTACTTATTAATTCCATTTTATTTAAAAATGGGCATCACGTTCATTTTTGTACTCCGTTGTTACAGCTTGGACTTATTTAGTTACCTTCAAAGATCGCAACCTATCAAAAACCAAGCTCAAAGACATCCTATTTTTTTTAAGTCAGTCGTGCTAACTCCCGAGTCACCCTGATTTCTTCCTCGATCAAAGCACTTGGCCACAGATCTAGGGGTTGGCTAGTCAGGTGGCTTATATTTAAAAGTTTGTTGTTGTTTTATTTTTTAGAAAACGTTTTTGTGTCTTTGCTTTGACTTTCACCCTCCAGACTTTTAAAGCAGGGAGAACATGTTGAATTGGCATTTCTTTTTATTTCTTTTTAAATTCTTATAGCACTGTATTTGTTTCAGATTTTTGAAAGGCCTTCCAGTACGTGCATTGACTAAAAGATCCCCAGAGCACACTAGAGAAGGTGCGGTGGTCATTGGCATCCTGTTTTACAGGTCGAAAGGCTGAGTCCCAGAGAGATGCCCCAGGTGAGGGGCCCCCTGGGCAAAGCTGGGGCTGGAATTCAGGTATCTTAAATCCTAAGCCACTGCCAGAGAAGTTACAGGGTTTCTGCCACATCATGTCAATCTTACCTAAGATTCTGAGGGTTTGAAAATGCCACGAAGACTTCACTGTTGACTATTTGCGGGGAGAGACAGAGGGGAGAGCAATCCTTCTCTCCGAGCATTGACTTTTTAAAAAAGATTTTTTTGTTTGGGTTCAACATTGACAGGCTCTTTCTATTCTGGGCCTACGCGAATCGACCACATCCTCTCACCCCCTCGCAAATCTTTTTTTCCCTGACCTGTTTCCCTTTAGGGGAGCATGGGAGACAGGGTGCAGTGGGGGAGGGGGAGAGGTAAGGTGGGGTGAGAGGGGCGGACAGGGCGTTTGGTGAGAAGTCCAGGCTCCCGCACAGGCTGATCTGGGGTGAATCCTTAGCTCTGTGTCGACTTGTAAGTGGAAATCTATATCTTGCCTTTTCGGCTCTGTGCAACCCTTGTTTTCTTACCTCGTGAATATTGATTGCATTTGAACAAATTTTGCCCCAGACCAGGTCAAGGCACCAGCTAGACGCTGGCTGCAATGGTACCCGCGTGAGACTATGTATGATTACGTGTGAGACCGGATCCAACATGCAGCCCTTTTTGGAAAGCAGAGAAGCTTTATGCTGAATAATTTACTGGGAACCCCTTTCTAACACAAGGCAAGAGTCCAGTGAGCCGGCTGAGATGAAACACAATTCATCAGGACATCTTCACGTGTCATTCCGCGTCCCCCTTCTGGCTCCTTTCACACGTCCTGTGTTTGCTTAATGAAATACATCGCTCCTTTGGGGGAGGGGAGGGAGAAGGCAGGTTTTCTCAAGCAATGTTCTGAATTCCCGACAAGAAGGTCGAGCCACAGGGTTTATTTTGATAAAGCCGAACAGATCATCTGGTGGGTAAAGGAGGGCTTTGTTCATTTGGCATCTTTGTACTTATTCTATGTTGGTAAAGCTTAAAAGGCAAATCTTTAAAAACTCACTTCAAAAACATTTTTAATCTTTATTTATTTTTGAGAGAGAGAGAGAGCATGAGCAGGGGAGGGGCAGACAGAGAGGGAGACACAGAATCTGAAGCAGGCTCCAGGCTCTGAGCTGTCAGCACAGAGGCCGATGCGGGGCTAGAACCCATGAACCGTGAGATCACGACCTGAGTTGAAGTCGGACGCTTAACCGACTGAGCCACCCAGTCACCCCTAAAAAAATACTTTAAAAACTAGCCAAGCGTACCTTGAAAAGTTCCCTTCTGCTTTTTTTTTTTTAATTAGAAGGAATAAAGATTAAGAAAATATAGAAAGCCTTTAACCAGTAACAACAATGCACTTACTATCCCCAGTGAACAAAGGCAGGCTGGATCATAATTGTTTTTGATGTTTTAAAAGAGAAAAGGGAAATCTGAAGTCCCATCTGTACCCCTCCCTGATGGAATATCTCTCTTCTGTCAGAAGCAAACATTATCATACCTTGGAGGGTATACCCTTACTTCGTGTGTATCCATAAACTGTATAGGGATTGATTCCACACGTTTTAAAATTTATGTAAATGTTAATAAAAGGTACACATTGTGTTGGGGCACCCGGGGGGCTCAGTCGGTTAAGCGTCAGACTCTCGGTTTTGGCTCAGGTCATGATCTCACCGTTCGTGGGTTTGAGCCCTTATTCGGGCTCTGCACTGACAGCCAGGAGCCTCCTTGGGATTCTCTCTCCCTCTCTTTCTGCCCCTTCCCTGCTTGCGCAGACTCACTCTCTCTCTCTCTCTCTCTCTCTCTCTCTCCATAAATAAGTAAATAAACATTATACATACATACATACATACATACATACATAAAATGTACACATTGTGTTTCTTCTGCAACTCTTTTTCACTCATAGTTGGGTTTTTGGGAGCTATCCCTACTCATTCATTTATTCTTTGGGTTTGGCAGTTGTCCATATCGACATACGTCAGTTTAGATCATTCATTCGTGGGAGCAGTTTTAGCAGTAATATGTGGGGTATGGACGGATATGCCAAGATTTATCCAGACGTTCCATTTCTGGTGAGCATGCGATTGTTTCTGACTTACTGCTGTTATTAACAAGGTTGCGAAAAAGAATCCTGGAGGGTTCATGAGAACATGTCTCTAGTGTAATCCTAGAAGTAAAGTACGAGGTTTGCATTTCACTCGACTTGGCCAAATTGCTCTCCCAAGAGACTGTGTTGTGTCACCGCCCCTGCAGCCAGGGCTAAAGTTTCCGCTTAACCATCTCACCACCCTGTCCCCAACGTGTGACACTGTGTAATTTTGTCTCTGCTTTCATTTGCGTTTCCCTGGCTGCTCGTGAGGACGGGGACGAGGACTGCTTCGTGCGTTCATTGGCTACTCATTGAGGGTCATTCCCCCTTTGTGCATTTTCTTATGCTTTGCCTTTTTATTGTATTTGCTTTTTGTTTATCTTTATCTTTTTTTTTAAGTTTTATTTATTTAAGTAATCTCTACACCCCACGTGGGGCTCTAACTCACGACCCTGAGATCAAGAGTTGGACACTTCACCAACTGTGCCAGCCAGGTGCCCCTGTTTATTTTTTTTTCTTAATGATTTGTAGAAACTCCAGACAGTAATTTTCATTGGTTATTTGGACTGCAAACATTTTCTCCCAATCTGTTGCGTTGAGTTTTTGCCCAAATCATCCTCTATCATTCAGGAAATTTAAACTTTGATCTCTTTAACCTATGATTGTTTTCTGTTAAGAAAATGGTTTTAGAAAGATTTCTTTACCGTAGGTGATAAAATTAGGTCCCAGTATTTTCTTCTGATGATTTTAAAAATTACTTCTTATGTTTATATCCTTAATCTACCTAAATCAATCTATCTACGTATCTTCTATCTATCTATCTATCTATCTATCTATCTATCCATCCATCTATTTATCGTCTATCTATCGTCTATCTATCGACTATCTATCTATAGTCGATCTATCAATCTATCCATCTATCATCTAATTTGTTAATTTGTTTTGACATGGTGTAAACTTCTATTCTAGCCCTGGACAGCTTCTTCCCCAGACGTCTTGCTGTGAGAGACAAATGGCCCTCTTGTTTAAGTCGCAATTGGTTGGACTTTCTATAACATGTAGCCTAATCACTACATTTATTTTCTCTACTCACTCCTAAAGCTCCCTTTACATGTATTTTGGAGCTTATAATTTTTTGTTATTCTCTATTTTTCTTTTTCTTTGCTTCATTTTGAGAGATTGCTTCAGCTCTATCATCCGTTTCATCAACTCTCTCTTTGTCCAGCTCGAGTCTCTTATTTACCTTTTTAGTGGAGTATTTTCCCCCTATTACTGTATTTTTTATTTCTATAATTTTTATTTGTTTCTTTTTCAGATCTGCCTCTTTTGATTGCTATTATATCCTTTTCATGCCTGATAGACTTTATTCCTTTCTTTATACATGTACATGGCAATTAATATTATTTAAAGTCCCATTCATATTGATCTATTGTTTATGATTCCTTGGGAATTTTATTTATTGTGTTTGCGGTTGATGTATTAGAGCACTGGAGTTCTCCAAGAGTTGTCTGGACCATGTCTTCAGCTTGAAATATTTTTCACATTGGTGGTACATGTTTTGCCTTGCAGAATTTTTCTTTTGGGAATTTTTATATTTGCTTCTGTTGGGGTCACAAAGGACGAGGACAAAATTTTTACATTTACATTTTGGCTCAAGGATGTTGCATCATATTGGCAGTTTAAGAATCCTGATTGCATACTCTCTGGAAATGCAGTTTGGGGGATTTTGTTTCTTTTTTTAAAAAAATTTTTAAAAGTTTATTTATTTTTGAGAGAGAGAGAGAGAGAGAGTGCAAGAAGGGGAGGGGCAGAGAGAGAGGAAGACACAGAATCTGAAGCAGGCTCCAGGCTCTGAGCTGTCAGCACAGAGCCCAACACGGGGCTCAGACTCACAAACTATGAGATCATGACCTGAGCCGAAGTGGGACCCATAACCAACTGAGCCACCCAGGCGCCCTGAGGATTTTCTTTCTTTCTTTCTTTCTTTCTCTCTTTCTTTCTTTCTTTCTCTTTTTAATATGAAATTTATTGTCAAATTGGTTTCCATACAACGCCCAGTGCTCATCCCAACAGGTGCCCTCCTCAATACCCATCACCTCCCCTCCCCTCCCTCCCCCCGCCATCAACCCTCAGTTTATTCTCAGTTCTTAAGAGTCTCTTATGGTTTGGCTCCCTTCCTAACTTTTTTTTCCTTCCCCTCCCCCATGGTCTTCTGTTGAGTTTCTCAGGATCCACTAAGAGTGAAAACATACGGTATCTGTCTTTCTCTGTATGGCTTATTTCACTTAGCATCACACTCTCCAGTTCCATCTACGTTGCTACAAAGGGCCAGATTTCATTCTTTCTCATTGCCACGTAGTATTCCATTGTGTATATAAACCACAATTTCTTTATCCATTCATCAGTGGATGGACATTTAGGCTCTCTCCATAATTTGGCTATTGTTGAGAGTGCTGCTATAAACATTGGGGTACAAGTGCCCCTATGCATCGGCACTTCTGTATCCCGTGGGTAAATTCCTAGCAGTGCTATTGCTGGGTCGTAGGGTAGGTCTATTTTTAATTTTTTGAGGAACCTCCACACTGTTTTCCAGAGCGGCTGCACCAGTTTGCATTCCCACCAACAGTGCAAGAGCGTTCCCGTTTCTCCACATCCTCTCCAGCATCTATAGTCTCCTGAACAAATCAGGATTTTATTTCTTAAGAGTCAAGGTCTTGGGCCAGTGAGTAAAAATGTTCTAATTCTACTTTGAAGGACGGGAAAACATAGCCTGATTCCTGATACCTGGCTCCTGATAAGGGACTCACATCCAGCTCCTGTGCCAAACTGTAGACACTTGGCCTCAGTTCTAGCCTCCACGAAGACTTTAAAATCTCATTGTATGAAGTACGTATGTATCTAGTGTGGTTACTCCTATGGCCATATAGTTTCACCTTATACGCGTTGCAGTGTTTCTGGCACCCCGGAGTTCCTCATTTTTGTGTTTGAGCCTGGATGTATATTTTGAAAGTTTAAAAAAAAAACGTATACATTGAGTAGTATTTCTTTGTGTTTTAGACAGGGGGAACAGAACAGAACGAGAGCAGACTCTGCAGTCTTGACCTGGAATCTCTCCTTGTTTATTGGCAGCTTCCAAATTACGCATGGGTTGTGCTCAAAATATTATTTGTGAGTTAGTAATTTTGAAGTCAGAAAATATTTTCCCAGAAAAACAAAGTGAGATGGCAATTAGATAAACCAGAGTGCAAGCTTTGCTGCTTAGGACAGGTGAGCTACAAGGTTTGGGTTTCATTAGAAGTCCGCGTAGCTATCTCAATGTGGATTCTCCCCCATTATAAGTCTGGCTTTCTTGGAAGATTGCATGTTTGTAGGAATTTATCCATTTCTTCAGGTTGCCCAATTTGTTGGTGTGTGTCATTTTGGTCTTAGTCTCTATCTAATTTACTTCTTCTCTGATCTTTTTAATTTCCCTCCTTCTACTAACTTTGGGTTCCATCTGTTCTTTTTCTTTTTTTACATTTTTAAAAAATGTTTATTTGTTTTTGAAGGAGAGGGAGACAGAGTGTCTGCAAGGGAGGGGCAGGGAGAGAGGGAGACACAGAATCCGAAGGAGGCTCCAGGCTCTGAACTGTCAGCACAGAGCCTGATGTGGGGCTCGAACCCATGAACCGTGAGATCATGACCTGAGCTGAAGTCAGATGTTTAACCGACTGAGGCACCCAGGCACCCCTCCTTTGTTCTTTTCCTAGTCCCTTTAAATATAAAGTCATATAGTTTACTTGAGGTTTTTCTTGTTTCTTAAGGTAGGCCTGTATTGCTATGAGCTTCCCTCTTGTAACCTCTTTTGCTACATCACATAGATCTTGGTATTTCTGTTTTCATTTGTCTCTAGTTTTTTTTTTTTTTTCAATTTCTCCTTTGATTCTTTGATGACCCATTGGTTGTTCAGTATCATATTGTTTAATATCCACATGTTTATGGTTTTTCCAGTTTTTTCTCATAATTGATTTCTAGTTTCATATGATTGTGGTCAGAAAAGTTGCTTGGTGTGATTTCAGTCTTCTTGAATCAGTTGAGACTTGTTTTATGGTCTAATGTATGATCTGTTCTGGAGAGTGTTTTGTGTGCACTTGAGAAGAATATATATTCTCCTGCTTTTGGTTGGAAAGTTCTGTTTATATGTATTAAGTTCATCTGGTCTAATGTGTCCTTTATGGCTGATGTTTCCTTATTGCTTTTCTGCCTGGGTGACCTATCCATTGATGTAAGTGGGGTGTTAAAGACCCCTACTTTTATTGTATTGCTGTCATTTTTACCCTTTGGTCTGTTAATGTTTGCTTTATATATTTAGGTGCTTTATATTGGGTGCATAAATATTTACAATTGTTATATCTTCTTGTTGGATTGACCCCTTTATTATTATGTCTTTGTCTTTTACTATAGTATTTGTTTTAAAGTCTATTTCATCTAATACGAGTATAGCTACACCAGTTTTTTGTTTGTTTCTATTTGCGTGGAATATCTTTTTCCATCAATTTGCTTTCAGTCTGTGTGTCCTTATTTCTGAAGTGAGTCTTTGCAGTGTTTGGAGGAGTGTTTTTAATCCATTCAGCCACTCTGTGTCTTTTGATTGGAGAATTTAGTCCATTTACATTTAATTATTGACAGGTATGTAATTATTGCCATTTTGTTCATTGTTTTCTGGCTATTTTCGTAGTTCTTCTCTGTTCCTTTCTTCTTCTCTTGTGCTTTTCCCTGTGGTTTGGTAACTTTCTTTAGTATTATATTTAGATTCCCTTCTGATTCTCTTTTGTGTATTTACTTATTGTAAGCTTTTACTTTGTGGTTACTGTGAAGTAACCACAGTTACTTGGTTACATATGTATATGGTTACATATAACATCCTATGTATATAATAGTCTGTTTTAAGTTGATAGCAACTTAAATCTGAATACATTCCAAAACTCTACATTTTTACTGCCTTCTTTTCTGTTTTTGAGATCACATTTTACATCTTTTTATTTTATATGTCCTTTGATTATTTTAGTTTTAGTTAATTTTATTACTTTTATCTTTTGACCCTCAAACTATCTTTGTACGTGATTCATGCACTATCGTTACTGTATATTTACCTTTTGCTTTGAGAGTTTTACTTTCATATGTTTTCTTGTCATTAATTGATGTCATTTCTTTACAGCTTAAAGAAGTCCCTTTAAGATTTTTTGTTGTAAGACTGGTTTAATGTTGATGAACTCTGTTAGCTTTTGCTGATCTGGCATTCTGAATAATAACCTTTCATCTCTTGTATTCTGAATAATAACCTTGCAGTAGATATGGTGACAGATGGTAACTAGACTAGATGGTGATCAGTTTGCAACATTTACAAATGCCGAATCACTATGTTGTACCCATGAAACTAACGTAATATGATATGCCAATTAGACTTCAGGAAAAGGAATCTACTTTCAGTCTTGCAAGTTCAGAAATGTAATTTATCTGCACCTCATTCATGAATCCACCTCTCAGGAAGGGACCCATTCAGATAGCGCAGACCGATGTGTAAAATCAGGATGCCAGTTTTAAAATTTATCACGAGAAATATAACCGTCGAGGGAAGGACACTTACCTCCTGCAGTACAGTCTTTCCCTGGAGGCAAGCTCTGTGCGAAGGCACATAGTAGTCAGGAGGCATCCTATTGAGCATGGAATATAAGCAAAAGGGGTTTTTAATTATGTGATTTTGAAAGTTTAATGGCCTCAGGGCCTGTCAGCTTGCTGGGTCCATGTCTGTAATAGCAGACTTCCTTGCCAGTGGGACTGTCACATTCAAAGCCCATTTGACAAGGTGTCCTGTCCTCTGGACAGAGCTTGGGTGGTCCCTGCCAGCATTTGTGTTTCTGTTTTTTTTTTTCCTTTTCTTTTCTACGCGTCCATAGATGACCCCATTCTTTGTTGAAATTTGTTAATATCTTCAATCTGGCCTTACTTGGGTCTTGGACTCACTCTGTTTTCATGTGATTTTTGTAAAGCTCCTCTCTGATACACTCTGGATGATTCCATAGCTTAACTCTTAGTGCGTAACCTTAGGTCTAGCTTCTTGGTAGGTAGAAAGAAGGCCCACTCTCAGCAGACCCCCCTTCTCCCCTCAGCCATGCCTATAGCCATTATTTTTTTCCCAACGGTGCATTTGGGACATCTTAGATTTACAGAAGAGTTGGAAGAATAGTTCAGCAACCACTTATATGCTCTAGTCTTCACCTAAATCCAACAATTAATACTGTATTGCCTTTGCTTCATATTTATGGATAAAACATTTCTTTTTGTTTGTTTTGCTGAACCTTGGGATACTAAGTAGTAAATATCCTGCAACGTAACCAATCGGTAAATTAACATCTATTTCCTAGGAGTAATTACATTCTCTTACATAACCATGGTGCCATTATCACACCCGAGAAAAGAAAAATATTAATTCGTATCCTATCCTTGGATTTCTCCAAGGATTCCAACGACTGTCAGTAGTCCTAACACTATCATGAGTCATATTCTGGGGAGAAAAAATGCAGTCAGGAGTTGAGGTGTCGAGAGCACCTTAGCTTGCCCTCGATGTGGGCTTAGATAGGTCGGATCTTCCTCCTCATCTCATTTCTACCTGTTAGCCTTCAAAAGGGAGACTAAGGCATGAGGAAATCATAACAAGACCAAGAAGGGAGAGCCAGTTTAAAGGTCAAGTGGCAGAGTTATGATTTATTATCTTACGGACTCTTCACAAAGTATGCATACATAGCTGCATGTTTTCCAGGCACGTTCGTGGTTAAACTTTCGTATTCAGGCGTGACCATTTAAGAGCTGGGGCCGGAGGCAAGCAAAGAGACACCCTGGATGGAAATCCCAAGGCTCCACCTACCCTAGTGTCGAGTGTCCGGGCTTACGCGAGTTCTGTTGCCCAGTGTTACCTGGCTTCGCTTCATGATGGTGTCTGAAGGCATGTATCTTGAAAGAATTTAATACAGGCTGCCTTTCAAATGTCCAAAGAAATATTCTGCAAGGCCTGCATCAAGGCTGGGGCTGTTGCAGGGCACTCGAGAGTAGCCCTTGTCTTCAGGATGCTGGGCCTGTGTCTTGGGCAGATGGAGGAAGGTTGTTCCTGAGAGAGCTTCACTGTGTTCTCTGTACGTCTATAAGCTTGGTTTGTTCAAAGGCTGGTGAGTGTAGAGGCAATTACCAGCTGGTCCTCTGTTCTTAGGTCCTATGTTACAGGCAAGTGGCCTGTGGGCTCCTAGCCACCACGGGGGCGGGGCTGTGCTCTGGTTCCTTGTGGAGGACTGAGATCACCTGTATACACAGAGCTCAACTATCAGGACTGGGAACTGAGACTATCTGTGTGTCAGTATGACTTTATTAATTTGTTCCAGGAACCTCTTGCCCGGAAAGATAAGACTGTAAACCAATAAATAACTTCACTGCTTGGATGAGAAAGTTTCTCAAAACCAATTTATTCAGGCAACAGTTTGCTCCTCTGGGCAAACAGCTCAATGATCAAACAGCTGTATGCTTCCCCAGACTTGCTTCAAGACCCTCACTTTGCTTTGTCCATCAATCCTACACTGTGACAACATAAATTTTGCACAGTGCCAATCGGGTCCCTGCGTTGAAAGACCCGCCACAACTCCCTTGAACCGAGCCCCCAAATCTTATGAATATCTGCCTCTAACTTCTTCCTTGTGCTCTGCTTCTAAGGCTTTGTCAAGGTAATGTTGTCTCTGACTACAATAGGTTAAGAAACCTGGTTTTGCTTCATCCACGGGGAATTCTGATGATCTCTCAGGAGGAGTCTCCAGTCGGTAGCGTGGCTCCTGGAAGGCAGGGTGCTGTGTCTACTTTTGCCTTCTTCTCGTCTCTTCGTGATCTGGTACCTTTGACTTGTAGGAAACTGCAGCCTGGAACACAGAAGATGCTGCATTTGCTAACCGCCCCTGCTCTCTGGTTACTCTGGACCCCCTTGGGCGATGCACGTTTTCCCTCATACTTTTGGTTGATTCTTAATCCTCACGTTCAAATCGCCTTGTTCACAGAGGCTGCACATTAAACACGTAACAGATGCCAAGCATTTCCGTGTCTCCTGGCTGTCACGGGGCGGGGCGAAAACAGTCCGTGGGGTCAGAGGTTCTACAGCATTGAAATTGTGAGGCTCTGGACTAGGGCATATTGGCCAACAGGGATGGGGGTCTGAAAATGGAGATAAGGGAGCAAAGGTAAGGGGGTAAACAGTGGCAAGACTGGAGGAGCCCCGAGCCTTTCTGAAACCTTAGTGAAGATCACTTGAAAGGGAAGAAGACAGAGCCTCCTGTCGCTGTCCGCACTTGGAATGCCTGTCTTCGACCCGAAGGACCGAATGGTCCCGCGCTGTGGTCTGTGTGTCTCCACAGGGCCTTAGGGGCTGACCATTCTCCCGTGGATGGAGATTGAGCTCCCTCTGAAGGGACTAGGCGGTCCCACCTTCAATCACAGGCTTTAGATTCGAGGGAGAAAGTGTCCACGAGAGAGAACGTGGCGAGAGCCTATCCCCGGGGCTGGAGCAAGTAGCAAAGTGGGAGGGGCAACGCCCCCACTCCTGAGGACCCAGGGATGCTAACGGGCAGCCGTGCCGGGAAGACAACGGTGCCCGGAAATCTCAGAGGGGTTATTGGCAGCATAGGAAGCAAGAAGTGTGTAGTTACGGGCAGGGTAGTAGTAGGCTCTTGAGGACTGGGTTGGGGCATCGGAGTAAAGGGCCGTGGAGAAGGGACGGGGAACTTTTGAGATGCTGAGGGGGAGTGTAGAATCCATGAGAGACACTTTCTTTCTCTTCTCTTTTCCTTTCTGTGCCTCCGTATCGCTCCGTCCTGTTCTCTCCACTGCTGCTGACAGACTAATGGCCCATCATAAATTTTGTAAGTGTTGACTACCCTTTCTCTGTATATCGTATAATGGGTGAGATTTCCCTTCTTGGTGGCATCAGGAGACAGGCAAAGCTCTCAAGACGATTTCCGCCATGAGTATTAAGCCACACCGGTTCGGGAAAACCACCACGGTGGGCACCGTTGACTGCCTGCCGGATGTTCTCTTCGACTTTCCCTGATAAATGAACCCCAACTGTTCAGGGTGACGTTGTTCCTAGTCAGGCACAGTTCCTCAGCCTCCCTTACCGTTAAGGTGGGGGGGGGGACACACGACACAGTCTGACTAATGGGACATAAATGGAAATGTCCCGGTGGTGCCCCCATTTCATGTTTTCTTTCTCCTTCTTCCTTTCTTGAAGTGATTGAAACATGGCCTTTGACTTCAAAGCGTTCGCTGCCCTTCGAGAGACAATTTCCGTCCAACAAATATTTACTGAGCCCCTGCCAAGTGCCAAACACTGTGCCAGTGTTGGTGAACGAAGCTCAGACCATCTGGGCTCTTCTGAGACGTACGTTTCTAATTAGTGAAGCAAATCAGTCAAGTATCTGACCGAGCAACAGGAAAATATGAGCTAGGAGTGAGTAATTTGATGGAAACGAATCAGGAGCAGATTGGAGGTTACTGGGGGTCAGCAGTCAGTGAAGGCTTTTCGGGGATGACATCGATTCGAGAGTCTGAACGCACAAGGGAAAGGCAGCTGTTGATCGTTGTTGGACGTGTTCGGGGATAGCAGGTTCCTCAGGTCAGAATGACCTCTGAGGACTCAAGGATCAGAGAAAGGGATACTGAGACTGGGTGTGTAGACGACAATTGTAGTTTGGTGAGCTGCGTACCATGGTAGAGAAGGCACAAGGGGGTCTGACAAAATGGAGCAGAGAGTAGCCACGCCTTCTGGGTCTTTGGTCTTGGAGGTCACTCAGGTCTCGTGGGGACTCACCTGAACCACAGTGGAAAATGCAGGCAGTCGTGGCTGTGTTTGCCTCCCTGTGCCACCTCTTTTCTGCATTGTTCCATAAGATCTGCTTGCCAGGTGGGCTCAGGGCCAGATCTGGCACCGGCTGGTCTTTTCTGAGCATCCTGTTGGAGACGGGCTCTCCTTTCTTTCTTCAAATGCTTATAGGCCATGATTAATATCCCCCTGTTGTCGTGATTAATACTCCCCTGGCCACCATGTCTCTTGTATTTTAATTGTTCTACATTTTTACCTTTAAAAAAATTATTTATTATTTGAGAGAGAGAGAGAGAGAGAGAGAGAGAGAGAGAGAGAAAGGGAGCATGGATGGGAGGGGCAGAGCGAGGGAGAGAGAGAATCCCAAGCAGGGCTTTGCACTCACCCCATGGAGCCTGACGTAGGGCTCGATCCCGTGACTGTGAGATCGTGACCTGAGCCAAAACTGAGAGTCAGCTGCTTACCTGACTGAGCCACTCAGGTGCCCTTAACCTTTTGTATTATTAACTCTGCTTGAATTAACTTTCGGTTCCCCCAATTTCTAGATTTCTATGTGCGCTTTATCTGTCTGTGTGAAACACTCAGCTGTATATTTTTTTCATGATTTTTATTACATTTTCACATGGATCAGTTGTGTGTGACTTCCACGTGGCCACTTTGCGTGCAGGTTTCTAGTGAGCATGTGCTTCAGAGAGGATGTAAGTCGACAGTCACTTGAGCCTTCGGGACACGTGTCTAAGGGTTACATGCCTGTACAATCATTTGGTTAAAGATAGGGCTACAGAGGTAGAAAGAGACAGACAGACAATAGTTTCCTACTCTGGGCTGAGCAGTGTGCTAAGTAAGCATTTACATTAGGGGTCAGTGAACTGACCCCTTCCACTGAAGTGGAAGAAAATCCAATGTGATAAATAAAGTCTTATTGGAACGTGGCCATGCATGTTCATTTACATATTGTCTATGGCTGCCTTGATGCTATGGTGGCGGAATTGAGCAGTTGAGATAGAGGCCATATGGCTCACAAAGCCTGAAATAATGACTACCTGACCCTATACAGAAAAAGGTTGTTGTCTCGTAGGACTAAAATGCCTGGATCCTCCCTTCTGTAGCAACTCTTCTCTACCTCCCGCTCCCCACCAATTCTGAGAAAGTCAAGGGGAAACTGAAGAAGTAGAAAAGAGAGAGTATTTTTTGGTTGTTGGTCAATCAGATCAGAAAGGCTTTCTGGGTTGAACCTGAATCCGGTCATCAGAAGGAAGGTCACTTATCCTGGTAACCAAAATGAGCCTCAAAATATTTTCCAAACTTACCGATCTTCTTCCTCGGTGAAGGACAGAAGCTGTTAATGCAAACTAGCCAGAAAGCAGAGGGACAAAGAGGACAAGGGGTGACATCATCCTGGGGAACACCTGGAACAGGTGTCTCATTGGGCAAGGTAATCCCAACTGTACCCAACAGATGGGGGCCTAGCAGACTAGAAAGGCAGGAGTTGAATGGATTCCTCTCTCTGGTTTGTGGAGTTGAAGCCTCTCTTCTTCAGTTGGTCTGTGAAAGCTGTTCTCCATTCCTTCAGGGATGGTCCCGTGAAACCACCAGAGCGGGCCATTTCCTCTTTGCTCCGTGTCAGCCGGGATTTCAGAATGCCTGCTGCCCAACCCCTTGAGCTTCTGGGCTTTGCCTCCTGCTCCCTCCTCTTTCTCTGCCTTGTCAATGCCGTAGCCCTCCCTTTGCATTTGGCTTCCTGAAATATAGTCTCATCTCATTGCCATGCCTCTGTGATTTACTGTGTGTGAGCATCACCGCGGAGCGAGTAAGGCATTCCTCATTTTCATACCTGACACACGAGGAGCCATAAAAGTAAGTCTCCGAAGTCAGACTCAAGGGCCTCTTGATTAAGAGTTAAATTGCTGATATGATTTACTCAGTTTGAGCTTGGGGAAACAAGGGATGTTGAAGATAATGCGATTGGCACACTCACACTTGTGCCTCTCTCGAGTGCACAGATACCTGTGGAACCCTTGCAGAGGCAATGGGGAGACCCAACCTTGGCCTGCACCGGGGAAAAGCAGAAGACGAGAGATTGGCTCACCTGGGTCTGTTTCAGGGAAATTTGAGCTGGAAAACTCTTCCAACATCGCTTTGAATGAAATAAAGTCAAAGGCAAAGGGGGTGAGATCAAAGGGGTGTGTGCGGGAACATCCTGGAAGGAATAGAAGTTCGGAGGCAATAGTTGGGTCTTGACTTTGCCACGGATGAGCTGTGGGAATCTTATACAGGGATGGGTCTCAGTTTCCTCACCTAAAAATTTGGGTGGGACGAAATTACATGAAGATCCTTTTGGCGGACTTAAGGGAGAATGAGAGACGAGGAAGAAGATCGGTAAGTTTGGAAAATATTTTTGATCAATTTTACCATGAAGGGGAGCTGAGAAGGGGCCTTCCAGTAATTGGAGGGCAAGGTGGCACCAGGATAGGGTATCTTTAAAATGGAAAATAGCGGTACCTGGGTGGCTCAGTTGGTTAAGCATCTTGACTCTGGCTCAGATCATGATCTCGCAGTTGATGAGTTCGAGCCCCATGTTGGGCTCTGTGCTGACAGCTCAGAGCCCGGAGCCTGCTTCAGATTCTGTGTCTCCCTCTCTCTGTGTCCCTCCCCCACTTGTGCTCTGTCTCTCTCCCCTGAAAATAAATAAACATTAAAAAATAAATGATTTAAAATGGAACATGATTGGACATGCTTCTGTGTTTTGGGATAGAGGAATCAATCGAAGTTATGGAAAGATAGGGATAATTGTACGAATAAAGTCCCTGAGTGGGTGAACGGGGAGAGAATAGAGAGCTCAACTGGCCTTTGACAGGCTCAGGGACAATTCATCCCCTGTAACTGGATTAAAGGCAAGGTATTTGGGCATGAATGCCAGGGGACAGCTGGATTTGATAACGGGAGAGGGAAATCATGCTCATCTGACCATTCCTATTTTCTCAAAGAAACCCAAGATGATGCTGTCAGCTCAGCTGGAAGGGAGGTGTCTTGGAGGTTTGACAAGCAAGCAGTTGTGATAGCATCTCAGAAAGTGAGAAGGTGACATTGTGAGGGTAATAGGGCACGGTTGTTGGCCAGTGTTGAGCACTGGTTTGAGAAAGGTGCTCACGGATTTAAAGGGAGACCAGTTAGCATGATTGTGGGATTTCTCTTCTGGTGGGGTTCAGCTTCCCGAGTGGGGGCCCAGAGGAGGTGAGTGGCTGGCTTCAACAAGGGAGGGGATCTGCCGGTTGAGCATTTTGCAGTAGGGGGTGAGCAGCGGAGGTGTTTGTAAAGGGGGCTGTTAGAGCGAGGGACATACAGAGCCTAAACCGGGTAAAGAGGAAAGTGAGGACTCCGAGAAAGATGACAGATATTCAAAAAATGGTTGGATCAATGGATTTGATAGAATTAATGGAATTGGTGGACTGAGGTCCTAAGATAAGCAGGCGGGAAGCTAGTGGTCAGGAAAGCACATGTTTGTATGGAGACTGAACTCATTTCTCAGCGATTTGTTTTGTAGGTCGGAGGTAGGTACTTAGGAGCCCAAGGCCAAGGTCCAGTGCTGTCAGCCACTCCCTTTCCTTCTCTGTTTTATGATATTTACATCCTTCTGGTGAACTGGTGGATGAGGGGTTGGATCAGTGAATCCCTTTCTTACTATTGCAAAATAAAGCCAGATCACGCATCGTATCCACGAAATCCTGCTGTCATGACTTTAGTGCTTTTAAATGTGTTATGCTTGTTGGATTAAATGGAGACTCAGTGGCTTTCTCCAGGCTGTCTTTGTGATTCCCTGGTCGTACCACTGATTGGTGAAGGGAGTCTCTTAGCTGTTGACAACCCAAGGCCAGTGTAGAGAGACAGACACTTCTAAACTCTAAGTGTTGCCACCTCATCAGTGGAGACAGACACTGAGATTCAAATCACACCCTGCTCGGAGGACTGATAGGACACACAGGTAATTCCCATTATACATGTGCGCTCACGGTCCTGGGGAGGTTAATACCTGACCTCCTGCTGTCTTCCCTGTTTTAGGAAAAACACGACTGTTCACTCAGCTGCCCACGTCTGAAACCCTGAGGTCATCCTTGATTTCCCTCTCTCTTTCACCTTCCTCAATGCATCGCTGTCTTGAATGAATGAATGAATGAGCCAATGAGGGGGTGAGTTACACAACTTCAGATTAGTTCAATGCACCTTGTCGAGATCTTGGTGCAGGAAAAATACTGTTGTCCCGCTCCCTCCCATTCCCACTTTCAAATAAGAAACTAATTCACCCTGATGATTGTATGAACAGCTAAATAAATAAGTTTCAGGATGAGCTTACACATTTACTTTACAAAATGCTTATTATATTAAAGAACTTAAAAGTCCTTTCATTACAGTCGACGATATAATGCGGGTTATTTAAAGAGCGTGAATTCATGGGCAGCACGTAATTCATTGTGGAGTATATTTGGGGTGATTATCCATTCCGTTATTGATGCTTCAGACTGGGAGTACAACACACACATCTTAATTTCTAATTATTATAAACTGTATACCAAAACATTGATATAAATATGCATGATTAATGTAAGTGAAGCAAATAACCTACAGCAACTAAGTGGATAATTATGGACTAGTTGTAAAATTTTAATTTAAAATCAAAAAGAAAAATATAACAGCAACTGAAAACCATGCTTAAAACTCTGGACAGCCTTGAGGACACACACACACGTGCGAAAGGACCCACAGATGTCCTTTCGTAAAATTGTTAAGTTGGAGAGGGTTGTATGGACCACCACTCTGTATGTCTGTCCGTGTGGTATTTTCTAAATATAGACATTGCAATATTTCTGGTCCGTGGATCTTTGTAACTACCTTGATCAACAGATCATGGGGAGAAAGTTGTAACGGGACTTCAAAAACTAGGTCGTCAAAGGCAATGTGGGCCTGAGCTCTTTTGAGATTCTTATCAGCGGACCCAGCCACCATGTTATAAGGAAGCCCAGGCAGCAAGGAGAGGCCGTATGTAAACGTTTCAGCCCAGACTCTCAGCTGAAGCCTTAACCGATGGCTATTCTCAACTATTAGCCACCAGTGAACGAACCTTCGGATGATTCCAGCTTCCAGTCTTCAAGCCCCTGGCTGACACTGAGTGGAGAGAGAAAAGCTATTCCCAGTTAGTCCTGCCTGGTTACAGAGTTATGAGCAAAATAGGTGCCATTGCTTTAAGCTGCTAGGCCGTTGGGTGGTTTGGAACACGCATATCAGGAGCTTTGTGGTGTGGACCCGGTTTGGACGGCAAACAAATTTACCTAATAGCGTTCTGACTTAGACTCCTTGGGAAACACCCAGAATTTTGGTTTACAACTTACTTGTATCAACCAGAATTTCTCTGGTCTCAACTAGGTTTCATACATACGTGAAAATGGATATCTGTGAAATTGAAAGCTGTTTTTCAACATAAACCACAGGAAGGACTTGTAATTTGGGGATCTGCTTTGGGAGAGCCTTGAGAGAATGCTATGGCCCACCAGGAGGCTGTTGACCATTAATTGTGAGACAGTAATCAATATGGGTCACTCTCACGTCAATATCCCTCGTTCGTGAGTCCCTGTAATCTCTCCCTTCCTACACTTCCCACCCTGCTTACTTGTTTTTATCATAAAAGAATTTCAAATATACAAGGAAGTGCCATTTCCATGATGGCACAGATTAGCACTTAGCCAACTTTACTGCGCATCTGAAACGACTTTCTTTTTTAAAAATATTTATTTATTTATTTAAAATATTTATTTTTAAAAAAATATTTATTTATGCCTATTCATGTCTTCTGCCCATTCGTTCACTGGATTGATTATTTATTTATTTATTTATTTGTTTATTTATTTATCTATTGTTTAAATATAATTTATTATCAAGTTAGCTAACACACAGGTGCCCTTGGCTTTGGGAGTAGATTCCCATGATTCATTGCTTGCATGCAACACCCAGTGCTCATGCCAACATGTGCCTTCCTCAATGCCCATCACCCATTTTCCCCTCCTTCTGCCCCCCATCAGCCTCCAGTTTGTTCTCTGTATTTAACAGTCTCTTGCCTCCCTCCCTCTCCCTTTGTACCTATTTTTCCCCTTCCCCATCCCCCATGGTCTTCTGTTAAGTTTCTCAAATTCCACGTGAGTGAAAACATATGATCTCTGTCTGTCTCCGAGTGACTTATTTTACTTAGCAACTTAGCGTAATACCCTCCAATTCCATCCATGTTGTTGCAAAAGGCAAGATTTCATTCTTTCTCATGGCCAAGTAGTATTCCCTTGTATATATAAACCACATCTTCTTTATCCATTCATCAGTGGATGGACATTTGGGCTCTTTCCATAATTTGGCTATTGTTGATAGTGCTGCTATAAACATTGGGGTACAAGTGCCCCTATGAATCAGCACTCCTGATCCTTTGGATAAATTCCTAGTAGTGCTATTGCTGGGTCGTAGGGTAATTCTGTTTTTCATTTTTTGAGGAATCTCCACAATGTTTTCCAGAGAGGCTGCCCCAGTATGCACTCTCACCAACAGTGCAAGAGGGTTCCCCTTTCTCCACGTCCTTGCCAGCATCTATAATCTCCTGATTTGTTCATTTTAGCCAGCGTGAGGTGGTATCTCAGTGTGATTTTGATTTATATTTCCCTGATGATGAGGATGTTGAGGACCTTTTCATGTGTCTATTAAATAGTCATTTGGATGTCTTCTTTGGAAAAGTGTCTGTTCATGTCTTCTGCCCATTTCTTCCCTGGATTATTTGTTTTTCGGGTGTGGAGTTTGGTAAGTTCTTTACAGATTTTGGGTACTAGCCCTTTATCTGATGTCATTTGGAGCCCATTCTGTTGGTTGCCTTTTAGTTTTGTTGATTGTTTCCTTTGCTGTGCAGAAGGTTTTTATCTTGATGAGGTCCCAATCGTTCAATTTTGTTTTTATTTCCCTTGCCTTTGGAGACGTATTGAGTAAGAAGTTGCTGTGGCTGATGTCAAAGAGGTTGTTGCCTGTTTTCTCCTGTAGAGTTTTGATGGTCTCCTGTCTCGCATTTAGGTCTTTTATCCATTTTGAGTGTATTTTTGTGTATGGTGTAAGAAAGTGGTCCAGTTTCATTTTTCTGCATTTTGCTGTCCAGTTCTCCCAGCACCATTTGCTAAAGAGACTGTCTTTTTTCTATTGGATACACTTCCTTGCTTTGTCAAAGATTAGTTAGCCATACATTTGTGGGTCCAATTCTGGGTTCTCTATTCTATTCCATTGGTCTATATGTCTTTTTTGTGCCAATATCATACCGTCTTGATGATTACAGCTTTGTAGTAGAGGCTAAAGTCTAGGATTGTGATGTCTCCCGATTTGGTTTTCTTCTTCAATATTACTTTGGCTATTTGGGGTCTTTTGTGGTTCCATACAAATTTTAGGATTGTTTGGTCTAGCTCTGAGAAGAATGTTGGTGCAATTTTGATTGGGATTTCATTGAATGTGTAGATTGCTTTGGGTAGTATTGACATTTTAACAATATTTGTTCTTCCTATCAAGGAGCATGGAATGTTTTCCCATTTCTTTGTGTCTTCTTCAATTTTTTCATAAATTTTCTATAGTTTTTAGCATATAGATCTTTTACCTCTTTGGTTAGGTTTATTCCTAGGTATTTTATGGCTCTTGGTGCAATTGTAAATGGGATCGATTCCTCGATTTTCTGTTGCTTCATTATTGGTGTATAGAAATGCAGCTGATTCCTGTACATTGATTTTATATTCTTGCAACTTTGCTGAATTCATGTATCAGTTCTAGCCGTTTTTTGGTGGAGTCTTTCGGGATTTCCGTGTGGAGTATCACATCATCTGCAAAAAGGGAAAGTTTGACTTCTTTGCCAATTTGGATGCCTTTTGTTTCCTTTTGTTGTCTGATTGCTGAGGCTAGGACTTCCCACACTATGTTAAACAACAGTGGTAAGAGTGGACACCCTGTCGTGTTTCTGATCTCAGGGGGAAAGCTCTCAGCTTTGCCCCATTGAGGATGATATTAGCTATGGGCCTTTCATGTACAGTTTTTATGATGTTACAGTATGTTCCTTCTATCCCACCTTTCTTGGATTTTCTTTTCTTTTTTTTTTTTTTTTTAAGAAAGGATGAGTATTTTGTCAAATGCTTTTTCTGTATCTATTGACAGGATCATGTGATTCTTATCCTTGCTTCTATTGATGTGATGTATCACAGTGGTTTGTGAATATTGAACCAGCCCTGAAGCCCAGGAATGGATCCCACTTGATCATGGTGAATGATTTTTTAATATACTGTTGAATTTGATTTGCTAGTATCTTGTTGAGAATTTTTGCATCCATGTTCATCAGGGATACTGGCCTGTAATTCTCTTTTTAGTGGGGTTTGGTGGTTTGGGAATCACGGTAATGCTGGCTTCTTACAATGAGTCCAGAAGCCTTCCTTCCATTTCTATTTTTTGGAACGGCTTGAGAAGAATAGGTATTAACTCTGCTTTAAATGTCTGGTATTGGGGAGGCTGGGTGGCTCAGTCGATTAAGTGTCCGACTTCAGCTCAGGTCATGATCTCACAGTTTGTGGGCTTGAGCCCCGTGTCGGGCTCTGTGCTGACAGCTCAGAGCTGGAGTCTGCTTCGGATTCTGTGTCTCCCTCTCTCTCTGCCTCTCCTTGTGCTGTCTCTTTCTGTCTCTCAAAAATTGAATAAATATTTAAAAAATTTAAATGTCTGGTAGAATTCCCCTGGGAAGCCATCCGGCCCAGAACTCTTATTTTTGGGGAGGTTTTTGATAACTGATTCAATTTCTTCACTGATTATGGGTCCGTTCAAATTTTCTGTTTCTTCACGTTTGAGTTTTGATAGTGTGTGGGTGTCTAGGAATTTTTCCATTTCTTCCAGATTGTCCTGTGCATTGACATAGAATTTTTCATAGTATTCTCTTTTTAAAAAAATTTTTTTAACGTTTATTCATTTTTGAGACAGAGAGAGACAGAGCATGAATGGGGGAAGGTCAGAGAGAGAGGGAGACACAGAATCTGAAACAGGCTCCAGGCTCTGAGCTGTCAGCACAGAGCCCGATGCGGGGCTCGAACTCACGGACGGCGAGATCATGACCTGAGCCGAAGTCGGACGCCCAACCGACTGAGCCACCCAGGCGCCCCCATAGTATTCTCTAATAGTTGTTTGTATTTCTGTGGTGTTGGTTGTGATCTCTCCTCTTTCATTCATGATTTTATTTATTTGGGTTCTCTCTCCTTTCTTTTTGAGAAGTCTGGCTAGGGGGGTTATGAATTTTGTTTATCCTTTCAAAATACCAGCTGTTAGATTCATTGATCTGTTCTGCTGCTTTTTTTATTCTATATTGTTTATTTCTGCTCTAATCTTTGTTATCTCTCTTCTTCTGCTGGCTTTGGGGTTTCTTTGCTGCTCTGCTTCTAGTTCCTTTAGGTGTGAGGTTAGGTTCTGTCTTTGGGTTTTTTCCTATTTCTTGAGATAGACCTGGATTGCAATGCATTTTCCTCTTAGGACTGTCTTTGCTGCATCCCAAAGGGCTTGGACTGTCGTGTTTTCATTTTCACTTGCTTCCATATATTTTTAAATTCCTTCTTTAATTGCCTGGTTGACACACTCATTCTTTAAAGGATGTTCTTTAACCTCCATGCATTTGGAGGCTTTCTAAATTTTTTCCTGTGGTTGATTTCAAGTTTCATAGCATTGTGATCAGAAAATATACATGGTACGATCGCAATCCTTTTATATTCATTGAGGGCTGTTTTGTGACCCAGTATGTAGTCTGTTTTGGAGAATGTTCCATGTGCACTCGAGAAGAATGTGTATTCTGCTGCTTTTGGGTGAAAAGTTCTGAATATATCTGTCAAGTCCATCTGGTCCAATGTATCATTCAGGGCCATTGTTTCTTTATTGATTTTCTGCTTAGCTGATCTGTCCATTGTTGTAAGTGGAGTATTAAAGTCACCTACAGTTATTGTATTGTTATCAATAAGATTCCTTGTGTTTGTGATTAATTGATTTGTATATTTGGTTATTCCAAGTTGGGGGCATAAACATTTACAATTGTTAGGTCTTCTTGATGGAGAGATCCCTTAATTATGATAGAATGCCCTTCTTCATCTCTTGTTACAGTCTTTAGTTTAAAATCTAGTTTGTCTGATAGAAGTATGGCTACTCCAGCTTTCTCTTGACTTCCAGTAGCATGATAGGTAGTTCTCCATCCCCTCACTTTCAATCTGAAGGTGTCCTCAGGTCTAAAATGAGTCTCTTGTAGGGGCGCCTGGGTGGCTCAGTCGGTTAAGCGGCCAACTTCGGCTCAGGTCACGATCTCGCGGTCCGTGATTTCGAGCCCTACGTCGGGCTCTGTGCTGACGGCTCAGAGCCTGGAGCCTGTTTCGGATTCTGTGTCTCCCTCTCTCTCTGACCCTCCCCCGTTCATGCTCTGTCTCTCTCTGTCTCAAAAAAATAAGTAAACGTTAAAAAAATTAAAAAAAAAATAAAATGAGTCTCTTGTAGACAGCATATAGATGGATCTTGCTTTTTTAATCCATTCTGATACCCTATGTCTTTTGGTTGGGGCATTTAGTCCATTAACGTTCAGTGTTAATTATAGAAAGATAAGGGTTTAGAGTCATTGTGATATCTGTAGGTTTCATGCTTGTAATGATGTCTCTGGTACCTTGTGGTCCTTGCAACATTTCACTCAAAAAATCCCCCTTAGGATCTCTTGTAGGGTTGGTTTAGTGGTGATGAATTCCTTCAGTTTTTGTTTGTCCGGGAAAGCCTTTTTCTCTCCGTCTAGGATTCTTGGCTGCGTATTTTTCTTATTCGGCGCATTGAATATTTCCTGCCACTCCCTTCTGGCCTGCCAAATTTCAGTGGACAGGTCTGCTACTACCCTTAGGTGTCAACCCTTGTCGGTTAAGGCCCGTTTGTCCCTCGCTGCTTTCAGAATTCTCTTTGTCTTTGTATTTTGCCAATTTCCGTATGATATGCTGTGGAGTTGACCTGTTCTTGTTGATTCTGAAGGGAGTTCTCTGTGTCTCCTGGACTTGGATGTCTGCTTCCGTCCCCAAAATATGGAATATATAATTTGTTCAAATGAACCTTCTGCCCCGTTCTCTGTCTCTTCTTCCTCTGGAACTCCTATGATGCGGATATTATTACGTTTCACTGAATCACTTAAGTCTCTAATTCTCCCCTCGTGGTCTAGTATTTTACCTGTCTTTTTTCTGGCTTCATCATTTTCCATAATTTTATTTTCTATTTCCCTTATTCTCCCCTCTGCTTCCATCATTGTTGCTGTCACTGCATCTGATGTATTTTGCACCTCATTTACATTTCTTAATTCATTGCGACAATTTCTTAGGTCCTTGATCTCTGCAGCACTAGATTCTCTGCTGTTTTCTATGCTTTTTTCAAGCCCAACTATGAATTGTATGACTGTTATTCTAAATTCTTGTTCAGATACATTGTTTATATATGTTTTGAGCAATGCTTTGGCTGTCATTTCTTCCTGGAATTTCTTTTGAGGAGAATTCTTCCGTTTCATCATTTTGGCTAGTTTTCTGTCTTTTGTGTGTTTTTTTTTTTTATTATTATTGTTATTATTATTATTATTTAAAAAAATTTTTTTAACATTTATTTATTTTTGCGACAGAGAGAGACAGAGCATGCACGGGGGAGGGTCAGAGAGAGGGAGACACAGAATCTGAAGCAGGCTCCAGGCTCCCAGCCATCAGCCCAGAGCCCGACGCGGGGCTCGAACTCACAGACCGCGAGATCGTGACCTGAGCTGAAGTCGGACGCTTAACTGACTGAGCCACCCAGGCGCCCCTGTGTGTTTTCATAGCTTGTCATGTGTCCTGCCCCTGTGAGTACTACTATATTAAAAAGGGGTCATGCACTGTCCAGGGCCTGGCCCTTCAGGAGGTGTTTTTGGAGCGTGCTGTGTGCTCTGTGTCGTGGTGACTCCGGTTGCCTTATCCCCCTACTTGTGGTGGTGGTTTTGACCTTCACCAGGTGTGCTTTGATCTGTTCACTGAAGTAGCCCTGGAAAAAATAAAAAATGAGGGGTGGTGGTGGGAGAAACCTTATCCCATACAAAGAGAGAAATGACAGGGAAGGGGGGGAAATTGACCAGGCAGAGAATCAAAGACACTATATGGTTTAATCCAGAGAGAGAGAGAAATAAAGAAGGCGATACAGGAGAGGTGTAAAAAGAATAGATAAAAAGATGCCTGCTTAAACACACCAACAACTTGGGGCGCCTGGGTGGCTCAGTTGGTTGGGCGTCCAACTTCGGCTCGGGTCACGATCTCGCGGTCTGTGGTTTCGAGTCCCGCGTCGGGCTCTGGGCTGACCGCTCGGAGCCTGGAGCCCGCTTCCGATTCTGTGTCTCCCTCTCTCTCTGACCCTCCCCCGTTCATGCTCTGTCTCTCTCTGTCTCAAAAATAAATAAACATTAAAAACAAACAAACCGACAACCAGAATAGAGAAGGGAAGAAAGAAGAAGAAAAGAAAGAAAGAAAGAAAGAAAGAAAGAAAGAAAGAGAGGAAAAAAGAAAGAAAGAAAGAAAGAGAAATAATAAGAATTGACCAAAATTCAAATCAGAAAATGCAAAACCGCCTGACAGGTGTCTGATGGTGACTTGGGACCGGTGGCTGTGCTGGCCTGGAGAAAGGGCTGTCTGGTTCGGTCAGTGTCAATCTCGCTCTGGTAGGTAAGCAGTTACTAGGCTGGGGGACGGGATTTGGTATAAGCGGGTCCTGCCTCCATCGGGGGCCCGCTCTCCTATTCCCTGAAGCCCCACTGTGTTGGTGATGGGGAGGAAAAAGGTGACACCCCAGTCTCTCCTCTCTGGACCGGGTGTCCCAAACCCCACTGTTCGGGCCGTCCTCACAGCCCCACTTGAGTGGGGAGGTTTGTCCGGCCCCATAGTCTCCCGTGCCTCCCAGGCACTCAGCTGGGATTCAAACCCTGATGTCTTAAAGGATCCTGCTCTGCATGCCCCGGTTCTTGGGTAGTGCCACCACCCAGAGGACAAAGGGTCTCCGGCTGGCACCTGCAGGGTCTTTTGTCCTTGGAGCGACAATATGCCTTCTTCCCACAGCACCAGAGGGTGGGGACTGCTCTCCCAATGAACCTCTGAGCTCACTATTGAGCCCGGGGCTGGCTCCCACTCCCCCCCAGGGCATCTGCGGTCCAGAGAAAGTCAGGCCAATCCTGGATCTTCACTACTAAGGCTGTTTGCAAGTTAGAAAAACTGGCTCCCTCTGTTTTTTTTTTTCTTTCTTTCCTCTGTGGTTCGGAGAGGTCTTTCTCTTGTCCAAATACAATCTTACGCTCCCACAGCCTCCGTTTCTCTTCCTTTTGTCTCTCCACCAAAGGGGTTACTCATGCTCCGTGCCTACACCCCTCTTTTTCTCTCTCCCAATTTGCAAGCAGGCACCTCTGTCCCACCAAGGGCTTACCTTATAGATAACCGTCCAAACCTTCTTTGTACTCTTCTTCTTCTTTTTAATGTTTATTTATTTTTGAGAGAGACACAGCATGAGCAGGGGAGGGGCAGAGACAGAGAGAGACACAGAATCCAAAGCGGGGTCCCGGCTCCGCGCTGTCAGCACAGAGCCCGACGCGGGGCTTGAACTCACGGACCATGAGATCATGACCTGATCCGAAGTCGGTCGCTTAACCGACGGAGCCTCCCAGGCGCCCCGGACGCTCCTGATCTCGTTTCTCTTGCTCTGTCACCAAAGAACGCGCTATTCTGAAATTAGCGCTTTTCCTTCCCGTCCGTGTTCTTATGTTAGTTTCTATAAGAAATGTTAGCACTGCTTTTGGATGATAAATTTTATACCGATGTTCTCATAACATACCATCCTGTGGCAATTTGTGTTTTCTTCGTTCAGTGTTAAGTTTTTGAGATTTTTCCGCATTCATTTGTATAATTTCATAGTTTAGTTGTTAACTGCTGTGGCATACTCCATTGTAGAATGCATTTCAGTTATTTTTCCCGTTTCCCTATTGGTGAATGTTTGGGTTATTTCTAATATCTCACTTGTATGTAAGTTGACACGAGCATACTTCAATGTCGTTATGTAGGGACATCAGAGCTCCTCTGAGAAATGCACTGAGGGGTGGTGGTGTTGCATTGAAAGAGTTGCAGAGCTTAAACTTCAAAGGAAATTGCCAAGGTGGTCGTACCAGTTAATATTCCCATCAGCAGGGATGGCGGTTCTGGACTTCTCCATTGCCCTATTATTATTTTTGTCGGATCACCAGGTATGAAGTCGTACATAGCCTATCATTGCTACACTTGTATTTCCCTGATTACTAGCAGGTGTAAGTGTTTTAATTTTTTTTCATATTAAAAAATGTGGTTTTCCCTCTTCTGTGAATTATCCATTCAAGTTCTTGCAGCCTGTTCTGTTACGTTGCTTGTATTTTTCTATTGATTTTTGGAAATCATTTGCAAAATCTGGTGGACAGTCTTTTCCTTCCTTCCTTCCTTCCTTCCTTCCTGCCTGCCTTCCTGCCTTCCTGCCTTCCTGCCTTCCTTCCCTCCTCCCTCCCTCCCTCCCTTTCTTTTGAGAGACAGAAGCAGCATGAGTGGGGGAGGGGAAGAGAGAGAGAGAGAGAGAGAGAGAGAGAGAGAGAGAGAGGTAAACAGGTTCCACACTGCCAGCACAGAGCCTGATTTAGGGCTTGAACCCATGAACCATGAGATCATGACCTGAGCCAAAACCAAGTTGGACGCTTAACCGACTGAGCCACCTAGGTGCCCTGAGGGCGATAGTCTTTTGCGTGTAGGTTGCTAACCTCTTCTGCTTTGCTGGGTAGCTTTTTGCTTTGTTTATGGTAGCCTGGAAGGAATTTTGAAACATTAATGAAGGCAAATTTATCAAATATTTCTGTTTCGATTTTGCCTTTTGGGACTGAGGAAGACATTCTTGCCCAATTAAGGATAGAGTTATTTGTTTATTTTTATTTTTTTAAAAAAAATATTTGTTTTTGAGAGAGAGAGAGAGAGAGAGAGAGAAGCAGAGAGAGAGGGAGGACAGAGGATCCAAAGCAGGCTCTGTGCTGACAGCAGAGAGCCCAATGTAGGGCTTGAACTCATGAACCGTGAGATCATGACCTGAGCCGAAATCGGACGCTTAACCGACTGAGCCACATAGGTGCTCATTACTTTTTTTTATTTAAAAAATCTCGCTTCCCTATGGATAACCCAGTGTCCTGCTATGATTGATAGAGTAGTTTTCCCCTTTATTGTTTTATAATGCAACCCGTGTCTCGTACCAAGGTCCCTTTCATGCAGAGGTGTGTTCACGGGCTCTCTGGTGGCCTGTTTATGCATTGGGGTTTTATGTATGACCTAATAAATGCTTTTATTAAGTAGGGGAGGCATCGTGCCCAGTGAGGAGCCCAGTGCGGGGCTTGAGCTCACAACCATGAGATCAAGACCTGAGCTGAGATCAAGAGTCAGATGTTTAACCCACTGAGCCACCCAGGTGCCACATGTATGTCCTAATAAATACTTCAAGAAAAAAAATTTCCAGTATTTTGACCAAGACCTCTGCATTGTGAGATCTAGTGGCCAATCCCATCATGCTCCTTCTTGACCTACTGGGAACACGCGTCACAGTTGGTCACTGCCTCTCTTGGATTCCAGGACTCAGAAACTCTCCTTGGTTCCTCTTCCTCAATGGTTGTCCTGTTTCCAGGGTAGGACAGCATTCCGTTGCCCAACCCCTTCCTGCTTCAGAGCCCCAGGGCTCCCTCTTGAGATCTCTTCCCTTCTCTATTCACACTTACTTGCAACTTGCCCGATCACTTTCTATCCACTGACTGAGAATGGGACTCCATGTTTATCTTCTTGGAGCTGACCTCGGTTTAGTATTATGTCCATTCATGTCTACGAGGCCCCTCTTCTCCTGCTACTGCTTTGGAGCTTGTACTTGCCTCCTCATCTGTAAGCATTTACTCCAAAAATTCTTAACCGTGTGTGTCCGATGAAGTTTCAAGTTAATAATGACTTTTGTTTTCTTTTGAAAAGCACACGGGCGTTAGACTGCTTTGACTACAATTGCCCTCATCCTAATTTCTATTTAATTGTTATTGAGTATTCTAGTTCCATTTTGCTTTAACCTAACTAAAACTGTACTCTTATTTTTTTTTTTTTTTTTTTTTTTTTTACTATATATGCTTATTGGACACAAGCATCTCTGCCTTTTTCGGGGGATGCTCAATGCTGGTTCTTGGACTCCGTATCTTCCTTCTGGGATCAGTTTCATTCTTACTAAACTTCATTTTTAGCTGTTCTTTCGTAGAGCGCATGTGAACGGGCATATTTCTCTAACTTTATCTGCAAATGTTTTCCTGTTCCCCTCATTCTTAGTTTTCAGTTTTATCATTCCATGCCCTTCTTCCTTAAAAATGGCTCATCTGGCTGCAGAATCCTACACTCACCCTTATTTTCGCTCAGTTCTTTAAAACTGTTATTCTGTGACCTTCTTCTGGCATCTGCTATCGCTGATGAGAAGCCTGTGCTGTTTATCATTCAGCTTTAGAGAGTTTTCTCTTTTTTTCCCGATTCTTCTCTTTTGAGAGGTCAATCTGGATGTTGGAACTTCAGTCTAGAAACTCACATTAGGATTTACCTAAAAAAAGTAAAAAATAAAAAAACCCTAAAAACTCACATCAATTCTAGAAAATTTTCAGTCGCAAATTCTTGGAGTATTGCCTTCCCTTCTCATTCCTGCCCTTCTGGAATACGTATCTGCCTCCAGATACGTGTTCGTTCATTGTTAATTCTTGTATGTTATTCTCCGTGGCTCTTTATCTACATTTCATATTTTCCATCCCTCTGTTGTTTAGTGCATTCTGTTTTTTCCTATCTTCCAGCTTACCAATTATCGCCACAGCTTTTCCCCCTAATTCTGTTGTGTAACCCGTCCACCGGGCTTTAAATATTTATGATTTTGGCTTTTCATGTTTCTTTGCTAGAAGTTCTATTATCTCCTTTCCAAACCTGCCTCTCCCCTTTTTTATACTGGTCTGTTCTTCATTATACTTTCTCTTGAAACTATTAACTCTTAGATCATTTTAAATCTGCCTATTTCACATTTTCTTTCTTCTTCTTCTTCCATTCTCTGCAGTTCTTGGGACCCAGGTCTCCCGAAAGACAGATCTGCTGACTCATCCTCAGTGTGGTTCATTTTTCTCATATTTTGGCCATGCTGTATTGTCCATTTATACCAATCAGGGATGACTTATTTCTATGGGAAGTCTTTGTGCTGGGGGTTGCAAACTTTTCCCCTTTGAGCAGTTATATATATGTTTTCCTTTGGATGACATTTGGGGGGCGGGTCCCCTGACCGGCAAATTTTGTGTGTTAAACATTTGGCTTGTAATGCCTCCGTTTTTCAAATAATGCAACTTAATTTCACAATGTTGTGTTGAACTGGTCTCAGGTTTGGATATTTTATAGGTAACTATCTCTCCAAAAGCTTCCATAGACAGTAAACTCCCTGTAGCCTCCCTAGGAAAGTAGATGGACTTCAACAATTTCCTATTTAAGGATGAGGCAGTTTTTTGAATCTCTGGGCTTCACGCACATAGCTCGGTTTTAATTCTCCAATTTTTTCTCAGCCCTGAACACATATTCCTTGTTCCTGTGTAGGAGTTAGAATCGAAACCACTGGGACCTATAATCTGGGGAAGAAACCAAGAGGTTCCCCGTGGAGTCAGCCTGGTTTTCCATTCTGTTGTTAATTTTCCTTGCTCAATTTGACAGTTGAGGATTTCACAATCTTAGTTTTGAACCCACCTCTGCATTGCATTTTTATACTTCTATTGTATGCATATTTCTATTGGTTTTGGCAAGGGTGGGGCTAGCCTGTATCAGCTTAGCCTGCAAATTACCAAAAGCCATTCCTGCCGTGTGTATATTTTCTTTTCTTTTCTTTTCTTTTCTTTTCTTTTCTTTTCTTTTCTTCTTTTCTCTCTTCTCTTCTCTTCTCTTGTCTTTTTTCTTCTTCTTTTTTTTTAAGTTTGTCTGTTTATTTTGAGAGAAAGAGAGAGCCGGGGAGGGGCAGAGAGAGAGAGAGAGAGCAGGAGAAAAGGAGAATCCGGACGCAGGGCTCAAACCCACAAACTGTGAGCTCATGACCTGAGCGGAAATCAAGAGTTGGCTGGGCAGCAGGCGGAGCCCCTCAGTCGCACCCCATGTGTGTATTTTCATTTGCATATTAGCAACGAAGCCTCAATCACCCGTTAATTGGAAAGAAAGCCCGAAGCTCTCACGAGAGTGAAAATAAAACCAACCAACCAAAGAAGAAAAAAATATTCAAGCCGGTTTGCTGGCTAAAATAATTAAATTGGTAGATTTGGCGCAAGTTAAAATCCGAGACACCAAGCATCCTGAGTACTATATCGCGCAGTTGGTTTAACGTCGGATGTTCCTGAATCTGAGCCTTACTTGGCCTCTCTCGAGTGGTTGAGCCTGGGAGCATCACTTCTCTGAAATTTGCCTTCCTCACCTGTGGAATGGCGATGGTACCCACTCCCCATGTTTTTAGCCAGCGTTTTAAAAGAGTTTGTAAGGGCAAAGGTGTCCAGAAGAGTACTTTCATCTTTGCATTGAGTTTATATTTATTTTTGAAAAATGTTTCATTCATCGGACTTTATTAACGAGAGCACCTGTCTCCATGTCTCTCTCTTCTTCTATCTCTCCTCCGCCTCTTGGCCAACCTACAGGTGGCGGGCCCTCTTTGCAGCCAGTGGCTACACGCGCTGGCTGTACAAGCACGCTGTGAAGAGTAAACACCGAAGGGTCAACCGCGGGAGCCCCACACCTTGCAAATGCCCAGCGTGGAGGACCTGCCCTGTGCTTTCCTTCACGTCCTCTCTGCCTGCAGTTTAGTCCGGCCGTCGCCGTGGTAACCAGCTGCCTGCAGGGATAACTTGGTAGCACCTCTCCTGGGTTGTACCAGGCATCTCTCACCTTCTTGCCCAAAGCCTTTCTCTCTCCAGATGCCTGGAGAAGCCAGGTAGCTATTCTCACGCGCACCTGGGCGATCCTGGAAGTGTGTGGGGAACCCTCCCTTGGGGCAGCACTTGACAACTGGGGCAGAGGAGGCGGCATGTAAAGGTGACCCCTTTCCCTCCTGGGAGAAACAGCCCTGAGGTGCATTCTACGAGGCTTGCTGTGGTTGACCGGCTTAAAATCCCAGCCGGGGTTTGGCTTGGCTGACTCCCTCTGGATTGTATCCCTATTCCTTGGGATAAATACCTGCACGTAAGCCCTTGCCTCAGGCTCTGCCTTTTGGGAGAGCACAGGCCAAGACAGGTGCTTAATTCATCAAGAGAACGAGATTTGCCACATGAATCGGTGAGAACTGATTACATCTATCAAGATTTAAGTACCGAGAATTAAGTGGGAGCATTAATGTGAAGACATTTGTATTGACAAGCTTGTGAAACCAAGGCATTCGGTTGCAGAGATCTTTATAATTCATACCATATCCTTTCCCGGAGAGGATATGAGATGCCTCTATGGATAAAGAGGACAGTTGGAAAATCATGTAAATTTCAGAAGCTTACAACCAGCGCCACCGCCCTTGAACCCTGGTGTTTGCTGTGCTGAGGGCGTTGGGTGACAGAACTTTTTAACGATCAGAACTCTGCAACCAGGGGACCCTTAAAGAGATAAGAGATCTTTGTAAGGTATCTCGGAAAATGATCAAAAGTAAGAATGCATTTGCCCCTAACCCTCTCCTGTCTTTGGAATGATAGACACGATTACGATTCCCTGGGATGACTCAATGCACATGATTTGGAGGTCAATCCTAAAATCCGGCCAAAGCTGACTTTCCTATTCATTTCTTACTTGCGGGAATTGGAGAAGCAGTTCTATACATCACTCGCTTGGATGGCCAGTAAGTAATTAATTGGGGTCTTCCCGATCTTAGCCCCCCTGCAAAGAAGCCAGTGGTAATTGTGGGCATTGGGATGATAATTCTCCAGCAGAGGACCAGCTTCTGATTCTGATTCCCCACCCGCCCCCAACCCAGGCTGTGCTCTGGAGGTCAGACGCCAGATGTACCATGAATATGGAAGAAAGAACGTTAGAACACAGGCTGTTCAGGAGTCTCTTGACAATCAGCCAGAGGTTTTGCTGTGCTGACGGCTGATTCATGAGTTGCTCATATTGTAACAGTCTGTACTTGGGGCTGAAAGTAACACCTCTCCCCTTGTGTGGTGCCAGGTGGCTGGAATTTCCCTCTGACAAAAATAGATAGGAGAAAATATCCAGCTCACCAAAGTGAGGACAGCTCGGGGGACAGACCGTGGAACCTCAGCGTTCTGAAAACCCACGTCACTGAGTGAGAGAACGGAACACAGGGGCAGCAGTGGCATCCAAAGAAGTTACAGGAGAAAGCAGTTCTGAGCTGGAGAAACCCCTATCTATATTTGCAGATCAGAACACTCCCAAGCCCCAGGAGGAAAATAGACCAACACCTAGAAATAGTCAAGGTGAAATTGAACTCTGGACAAATAATCACCCATGCATTCTCTGGAAAGAGCAAGCTAACCACAAAAGAATAAAAATCAAGCTTGCTTTTGCAGCCTTAAGTCGGAGACAAGGGCAAATCGCTGATACAGTTCTGATGGGAAACGGAGTCATGGTTGCAATTACATTCATGGGTGAAGTCACGAGGGAGGCGTCCCCAGATGGGCAATGACTCAGAGATACCACGGCCCAGCGACATGTGCTCAGAAAGCTATCAAAGATGTGTGCCGGCCGCGCCCAGCATGTATCATGATCAAGATTCCACAAATTACCAAAGTGGGCACGAGGAACAGGACAGTCAGCACTAGAGTCATTTAAACCCAGAGGGAAGTTTCAATCACTGTTGCAAATATGTTTTGAAAGCAGAATGCCCTCCTTAGTTCGAGAAAGACACAACGTTACAAACAAGCCAGGCGGAGGGGCGCCTGGGTGGCTCAGTTGGTTAAGAAACTCAATCAGGTCATGATCTCACATTCTGTGAATTTTCAAGGGGCAAAATGTAACAGTGAGGTGGCCCATTGCTTCCAGGTGGGTCCACCTCGGCCAGTCTCCCTCTTGCCTCCGTCTCCAATCGCGAGTGCCTTCCCCACTGCTACCCTGCGCGGAGTCTGCCCACAAGAGCTGGACCGCTGCCTGGGCAGGATAGTTTCTGTGGGCGGTGGGTCTGTGTGCAGCCAAGACCACTCTTCAAGGGCAGTCTGGATCCCCCTGTCCTCCCTCTGGGACCTCTGCTTAAGGAGGTCCCTCCTCCACCTCCACCTGATCCCGGATACTCCCGCCCCCTCCCACCCCCAGCTCCTCGCCTCCGGCAGCCGGGAGACTGGCCCTGAAAATCAATCTTCTTTCTCTGGCACCTTGAATCTATGTTCTTCTCACTTTGCGGTGGGCGGTGGAGGGGGCCCCTGGGGGGGGCAAAGTGAGAGAAGGGAGGCAAGGATATTCACAGGGAACAAAAACATTCACAATTTCGGATATAACCCTGCCACGCGGGTTTCCATAACCTCTTATATGGTAGAATATAACGCAGGGATGGGGCGCCTGGGTGACTCAGTCGGTGAAGCACCTGACTTCGGCTCAGGTCATGATCTCACTGTTTGTGGGTTCGAGCCCCGCGTCGGGCTCTTGTGCTGACGGCTCGGGAGCCTGGAGCCCGCTTCCGATTCTGTGTCCCCCTGTTTCTCTGCCCCTCCCCTGCTCATGCTGTCTCTCTCTGTCTCTTAAAAATAAACATTAAAAAAAATTTAAAAAAAGAAATGTAACACAGGGACAACACAACGCACAGAGATGTGCAACTTAAAGCCTCCTCACAAGGCAGACACCCGGGCAACCAGAACGTTCCCACCCTCCCCCCTCACAGAACCACCACCCTGATTTTTATCAGGCATCGCTCGCTTTTGTGCGTGTTTGCAGCACCCAAACACGCCTTCCCAAGTGCGCTGGTTTGATCTTGCCCCCTTTCTCGAACTTGACCTAATGGAATTCGTGGAGTATGCATTTGATGGCAGGTCCGGCTTCTTTTGCTGGAGCTTGCCGCGGGGGTCCTTTCCTTGTAAGCTGCGCAGAGCGCCAAGGTGGGAGCGCACCGGCCTGGGGTTACCTCCCGGCTGCTGGGGGACGTGACGTTCGGACTCTGTCCAACGTTTGGCTTTCACAAACAGTGCTGCTGCCCCCGACTTGTGGTGCCCTCGTTCGTGCCTGCTTTTCTGCTGCGCGTCTCCCAAATCCACAGCACGATGCACCGTACTGCTCTATCACCTTAAACTTGCCCTGCTGAGTTATTGGTCTGGGGATGTGGATTTTTGCCCTGGCGCTTATACGCTGAGGTTCGAATGCTTGAGTGACGTTGTTACAGGGCATAAAAAGGCATTTTAAATCGCAACACGAGTAAATGTTGGAATCATAATCTGAGAGCCGTCAGACTACCCGGAGAAATTCTCATGGAGACACAGGGTGGCGGGGTACCCAGGCCCAGAGCCCCGGGGGTGGGGGTGGGGAGGAGGGGCGTGTCACTGTTTCCCAGCGATGTCCTCCCTCCAAGCAACAGGTGCGCACAGTCACTCTCTTCCCAGCCCACCG
Organism: Panthera uncia; assembly: GCF_023721935.1. NCBI lineage: Eukaryota > Metazoa > Chordata > Mammalia > Carnivora > Felidae > Panthera > Panthera uncia. The sequence goes on along the minus strand of NW_026058169.1, from coordinate 123 downwards.
GCTTTGAACTTGAACAATTCTTGATGACAGGGTTTTGTGTTGTTTTTTTCTTTTCCTTTTTTTTTTTTTTTTTTTGTTTCTGTTTGGTGACCTAGTATTATTTATAGTGTCGAGCATAAAGTG